>NC_056581.1:5748816-6011316 GCF_018340385.1 Cyprinus carpio | reverse complement strand
TTTTATCAGTTTTGATCTGATCTTGACACACAGTCAAGAAGCAAAAAATAAATACATTTATTTACATTTATTTATTATATATATACAAACACATATTTTATGCAAAAGGCTTGTTTATTCAAATAAAGTAGCCCTAAGAAAACCTCTTGATATTCATGATGCAATAATTTTTGTCAAATCATTTTTACTTGTAATATTATGTTTGAAAATGGTTTGAAAATAAATGGTTTGATACGTTTTGCAAATAAATGTGACTTAATTGTGTGTCTAGAAAGATGTTCAAATGATCTTCATATATCACTACAAACATAAAAAGACACACTCAAAGCACTATTTGATGTTTCTTAGAATGTCATTGAGTAACAAAACAATACATGTTTGCAAAGTTTTCGCTCTTGCATTTCAGAACAGTATATAATACCACAATTAATGCCTTCTTAAAGTTAATTTTTTACCCCAAATCTTAGTTTATATAATACACAAACACTACAGCTCAATTTCTTGTTTCCTTCTGGCTGCTTTGGTCTCAATGCAGTAGACCTAAACATGCTATTGATCTCTGCAGTCATTAAGGCCTCTCAGTGAAGAAAAAAAGCATAGGAGTGGCTTTAAATCACACTTGCCAAACATAGAACAATTTCCTTTCTTTTAGATTGAGTGACAGAGCATTTTCTTAAATGTATCATGTTACCATGTATAAAAGCCCTGTCATATTAACTGATTAACAACATTCAGTGAAATGGCTATTTTTTTTCCCTCTTCTATAACTTATGTGAAAAAGGAGAGTAATTCTGAATATTATTCTGAGCTGAGGTAATTAACTCTTATGAGCTTTTTAACAGGTCCGAAGTTATTGCTCTTAAAGCCCTAGCGGGGCGTACTTCAATCATAGCTCAGCATCACTGTCTCTGTAGCTATGGTTACTGCATCCAGATACCAAGGCCCACACATACAGCCTCTTGAATTATAATGCTCCTAGGAACAAGAACTGGACTGTGAAAAAAAAAAAAAAAACATATAAGATCTTTTAATCAGCTTCATTTTGTACAGTTTGTACATTTTCAACTGATCTATTGCTAGAGGGGCTGCACCTTATTTCTAAATTAATTTTACAAGGTATAATGACAAAAAGGTTTATGTATCCTTGACTCTTTTTTTTCTGTGAAAACAGCAAATATTCAAGCCTTAAAATAATTAATGATTTTATTCAACCCCAACGACTTTAAAAATAAGTAAGAAATTTTGCACAGTCAGTTGGTAATGATCACAAAATAAACCCAAACAGGGTGATCAGATTTTGTATATTAATCACTGTACATTATCTCACATATTTCTGCTTACTAAATAAATGGAGAGTGATACGACTATGAAACTAACAGTTTAGGAGATTGATTGCTGGGGGAAAAGTCAAATATAAAGTTTTTAAAGGTTATTATACATATATATTTGACAACAGAAATCTGTGACTGACCAATCAGAATCAAGCATTCTGCAAATTATTAGCTGTGTAATATGGACTGCAAATTAGTAGAACACATACAAAAAAAAATTAAACACACACACACACACACACACACACACACAGACACACATATATATAATGACTTCAAACCAGTATTCATAATTGATTGGATTCTACAGAAACCAGCTTTCCTTTTTAGCTATATTATGGAAATATTTTTCAGGTCTGGGCACATAAACAGACTACAAGTTATGTTTTTGTTTTGTTTGATTGTTTTTTTGAAAATCAAAGCATTATAACTCAAAAATAACACTTTATTTCTGGTTGATTGTTATTACAAACAAGGGAGGCTGCATCTGAATGGAGACTGATATATGCAATAGTGTTAATGTGTCCACCCACATGACAGTGCACAATCCCTGCAGCTCTTACCTCGTCGTTTAGGTTCTGCAGAATCTCTTTTCCAGTACTTCTCCTGATCTCCACCTTTCGTGGTTTGGAGATATCCTTCTGCCTCTCGATCACTCGACCTTTCCCTGATGACAGCAAGTCAAAGTCCAGTGTCTTGTTCTCGGCCGAACCCTCCACCGGGCAGAACATGCCACAGAATTTCTGCCGTGGCTGGTTGGGGCTGGAGCTTCCCATGTTCTGGAAAAACGCAGGCACATCTCCGGCAGCAGACATTTCTCTCAGTGAATACTGTCAGATGGATGCAAAGGCATATAAACCTCTGGCTAGGGAGCTCTGTGGACACTAAATGTTAGTTTTCCCATTTGGAGGTGAGAAACAACATTGCATGTGAAGCGAGGAGGTTCCTATATTTGTCAGAGAAATCTTAAAGGAATACTAATGGAATATAAACATAATTAACAATATAAATAAGAATCCTCAAAGAAGAAAGGAATGAAGTGAAACAATAAAAACAATCCATTAGCATTTCTTCAGGAAAACATATATGAGTCGCCAAAACAATACATTTTATTATCCACACCATTCAGCCCCTGCATATTAATATGCAATTGATCGCAACTAGCAAACACTTCAACGAAAAGCCCTTTAGAAAAGATGGCCAAATTTAACAATACAAAAAAAAAAAAAAAAAAAAAAACGAAGAATGAATGCAAATAAATGTGGACCATGCTAATTATGTTGTTATTAAACGAAACACATCAGGATTTAATGTTATTATATGGACTGAAGCGATGATAAACATTCAGAGAAAATCCAGAGATGTTACCGTACATGAGACGCGAGACCGACGGAGGATGAGGTGACGCTCTGCTGGAGAGAGGAGAGGAGAAACAGCGGAAGTGATGCGGGGTTTTGAGGGTTAAAAATGTAATGTGTCCATATCTGAGGGGCTCTTTCCCCGGATGACTTGTCACTTAATGCCTATTGTGAGATAGGCTACCTTTGTTAGCGTTCGCTCTGTGTGTTTGGTGAACACACGTTGGATGTGGTAGACAAAGAGAAATGTATGTTAGGTTTAGTCGTAGAATGGATAATGACTCTTAATTTTTGTTTGTATTTCTTTTATCGGCAGTCTTAAAATGTCGTTGCTCTGTTGATAGTTGAAGCGCCACGCCCATGCAGGTTAAAGTTAAGGGCGCTGTCCGTTCAGCACCACGCGCTGGATTCACTGCTATGATTATGATTCACTGTTTATGACTTGGATTATGAGTGGAGGTTCACACGGCACGCGTTCTCGTACTCCGTCTGAGCAATTTTTATGCACACGTGTCAGATGGGCGTACAGTCGCGTACAGTATAAGAACGTTTGTGTTACATCTCGTTTAAAGAAGGGAATCGCGAGAAATTGAACCATTCTACTTTTTCTTAACGATCCCTTCCTTGACGGTTCCATTAAGGATTATTTTAGTAATTGTTGTGAGTAAATATATATTTAGGGGAAAATGTAATTCTTATTGCTTTTGTTCTCTGTAGCTTAAATTATTATTTTATTAATTTATTATAGCTTTATTAGGTACATCTATTCAATTGCTTGGTAAAACAAATTGCTAATCAGTCAATCACATGGCAGCAACTCAATGCATTTAGGCATCTAGGTGTGGTGAAGATGACTTGCTGAATCAGAATGGGGAAGAAAGGGGATTTAAGTGACTTTGAACATGGAATGGTTGTTGGTGCCAGACGGGCTGGTCTGAGTATTTCAAAAACTGCTGATCTGCTGGGATTTTCATCTCTAGGGTTTACAGAGAATGGTCCAAAAAAGAGAAAATATCCAGTGAGCGGCAGTTGTGTGGACAAAAATGCCTTGTTGATGTCAGAGGTCAGAGGAGAATGGGCAGACTGGTTAGAGATGATAAAAAAGCAACAGTAACTCATATAACCACTCGTTACAAACCAACGTATGCAGAATACCATCTCTGAATGCACAACACGTCGAACCCTGAAGCAGATGGGCTACAGAAGCAGAATACCACACCCGGTGCCGCTCCTGTCAGCTAAGAACAGGAAATGGAAGCTACAATTCGCACAGGCTCACCAAAATTTAACAATAGAAGATAGGAAAACCGTTGCGTGGTCTAATGAATCTCCATTTCTGCTGCGACATTCAGATGGTAGGGTCAGAATTTGGTGTAAAGAACATGAAAGCATGGATCCATCCTGCTATGTCTCAACAATTTAGGCTAGTGGTGCTGGTGTAATGGTGTGGGGGATATTTTCTTGGCACACTTTGGGCCCCTCAGGACCAATTGAGCATTGTTTAAACACCACAACCTACCTGAGTATTGTCGCCGACCATGTCCATCCTTTATGACTACAGTGTACCCATCTTCTGATTGCTACTTCCAGCAGGATAATGCACCATGTCACAAAGCTCAAATCATCTCAGACTGGTTTCTTGAACATGACAATGAGTTCACTTTACTCAAATGGCCTCCACAGTCACCAGATCTCAATCCAATAGAGCAGCTTTGGGTTGTGGTGAAGCGGGAGATTCGCATCATGGATGTGCAGCCGACAAATCTGCAGCAACTGCGTGATGCTATCATGTCAATATGGACCAAAAACTCTGAGGAATGTTTCCAACATCTTGTTGAATCTATGCCACAAAGAATTAAGGCTTTTCTGAAGGCAAAAGGGGGTCCAACCCAGTACTTGCAAGATGTACCTAATAAAGTGGCCAGTGAGTATATATATCTTTTTTTTTCTTCTTCAATAAATAGGCTACATCCTCAGTATGTCTTACATTGAAACACTAAATTTACAAAAACGTGGTGACATTAAATGTAATAATTTATGTTATAAAATACCACTGGTTACAAAAAACTTCAATGTCCAATCAATAACTATAGACGTTGTTATTAATGAACAATCAGCCAGTAACTACAATAACTGACCATCATACAGTTACAGTTCTTGGTTCAATTCGATTCGGACGACATGATTAAATAATAATATGTGTTTCAGTAAGTGAGTCAGATTTATTCAGCAACTGCTCCAATTAATTTATGAGGGTTTTTGAGTGGCTAGAAAGAACCAACTCATAAGAGTCAATAGTTCAGAAATATGAATACACTGGTCACGTTGTGTTTTAAATCACTGTAAAGATCTGACTCAAAAGATTCATTAGCTCGGGAATCGCATTGCACTGATCGATTTGGTTAACTAAGAAGAACGGCTGACATTATTCGTCTAGGAACGGTACATTAAAAAGAAGAACCATTAAAGAGATTAATTAAAAAGAAAGAGTCACTCGTTGGGGAATCGAACTATTCTGATGATATTTTTCTTCGCGCTGTATTCAAAGTAAAAGAGCCAAGACGCTTTGCGCACATTTTTCTCATATAGCAATTTTTTTCTACATAAGAAATATTGGGCGGTGGAACATTTCGATGACGAGACACTCATTGGAGACTCGTTTTTCTGCTCGCTTCTCCAAAACAGCCTCACAATAATAGCTCCAAAAGCTCAGTTTCCATAACAACAACATGTGCCCTTACCCGCTCAAAAGAGTTCCTGTTTTAGCTACTGTCTTTGCGGGCTGTTGGATTGAGGGGGAGAAAGTGAGAAAGACAGTTTGTGCCAATTTCTCAGCCTTGCATGCACAAAACTGACGCTGCTTAACAGACTTTTCCAAACCACTTCTCTGGTTAACAGGAGTCACTGTGTGGCTTAGATACCGGTCTTGTTTTGGAGCACAACACACATACACACACAAGCATGTATACTTCAGCCATCACTGACTACGGAACCTCAGAACACCTGTTTCAGCCAATCACAAGACGGGAATTCAATCACAGCTTCTCCCACTACATCCTATGCGGTTGCCATGGGTTACTGGGAGGAATCGACTAATCAAACTGGAATATAGAACACACAGGAACTCCAGTTTTATTACCTATTATTTTAAGGGCAAAATTATTTTAAAAAGCTGAAATTTACAAACAAAGTCGCTACATATGACAAGCTATTTAATTATTTTAAATTACATTTAACATCGGATATTGGTGTAATAGATGTGTTAATATATGACACACTTGATAAAAAAAGAGATGCAGTTAATCATGACAAAACAACATGCATTAAGATTCATGCCGATGTCACTGAATTGAACCCATCCACTGTATTCCGATCTGATTCGCATCTGTGCTCAATATGAAAACGCCCTGCAGGTTGCAGCAACTGCTGACTCCATCATCAATCATTTGACTTCTGCAGTGCTATTTAAAAGCTTTGAGAGACCTGACAGGGGCACACTTTGTGTGTGGGGGAGGGTGGGGGTGTAGTTGTAGGCAACTGTATCCATAAACAGATACCACAGCATTTTGGAACGCAGATGATGTCGTTTTCCACTCCTTCGTGTTCAGCCAGAATGAGGCACACCCTTAATTTCCCATCTGCGCCACTAGAGGGCAGTCGTGTATCGCTTTAGACTGCTAACTCTATCTAAACTGGGTTACTATTAATTAAGTTAAACCAGGTGAACTCACAGAGGCAATTTAGGCGTTTAATGTCGGTAAAAATTGGTTATAACCTCTTAGCTCTGGGTGCAGTTGCCAGAATGGTCCAAACTCATGTTCAGGAGGGGATTTGTTTGGTTAACCCTAACATGTCAATGAGAAATTAAGCCATACTAATTGGAGGAATGTAGTGAGATCATAATAACTAAGAGTTGTGTGTAATATGACAAATGGTTGATGAAAGGATTTCAATCTATTTGTCTCTGGTGCAGTCTGGCTCCAAAGTAATCATCTCACAAGTTTCAACAACATGTCTCGGTGTGTGAACTGTAGAGCCGTAGAAGATCTGACCCCAGGTCAAATTCCCAGACGTTCCCAGCTCTGGAGATCTAATTCCGTGTTCTGAGTGGTTGCTAGCATTGCTGGGTGGTTACATACTGACCCAAGCCCAACGAGACTATGAGCAACAGTAATAATGATGCTTGACTAAGGACAATAAAAGTATCATTTTATTGAAATAATAAAAATTACTGCTAAAGGTGCACTACATAATTTTTTTTTTTAAAGGTAAAAATAACAGTTCCATTAATAAACATGTAAAATTGTGGTTCTGCGTTCAGCTCATAATCTCCAAAATGGCGCTACGGTGATGTGCAGAGAGACAGAGAGAAGACGAATTGTAGAATAAAGTTGTTATTTTTGTTTTATACGTGTATTAAAAGTATTCTCGTCGCTTCATATCGTTACGGTTGAATCACTGATGGCAGATGGACTATTCTGACAATGCTTTCCATACTTTTATGGACATTGACACTGTTATTTATTTGGCAGTCTATGGGACAGTCACAAGCCTCCCGGTTTTCATCCGAAATATCTTAAATGCGGACAAAGACGAACAAAGCTTTTATGGGTTTGGAACAACATGGGGGTAAGTGATTATTGACAAAATTTTCATTTTGGGGTAGAGTAACCCTTCAACTGTACTGGACACAGGAGTGCTCGATGATTACTGACGTACACCAGATATATTGTAGTAAAGAGGTTTGGAGAATGTTCTGGGAATGTCCCTGTTGGTTAGCAAGAAAGTTTTCTTAACGTAAATAGAATGTTCCCGTCAGGTTAGGGGAACGTTTCTGGAACCTACCGAGAATGTTCTGGGAACTTTCCCCTAACCTAAAGGGAATGTTCTATTTATGTCAAGAAAACTTTCCTTGCTAACCAACAGGGAACGTTCTGGGAACCAAAAACTACCATTCCCAGAATGTTCTGGGAACCAAACATTGTTAGCTGGGATAAAGCTTAGTTGGAAGTGACCTCTGATTAATGGTTCACACCAAGAGCGATAACTGTAATAATATAGTTTTTAAAAATCGTAAATTTAGAAGAATAGCAAGAGTCCACACCACAGCTATAACGATAATGACACAGAGGATTTAAAGTGACAGATGTTATATAAGTGTGTTCTTAAAATAAACATGTGTTATTGTCTTTTGGAGTGGATGCTAATATAGTTATCGTTATCTTTATAGTCATAGTTCTTGGTGTGAACGGGCATTAAGTGGTGCCTCACACATCATGGACAGAGGACGACTTTGCTTGAGAAATTTTGCTAAAGTTTTGCTAATGCACCTTAAACCATGCAGTAAGAACTATGGTTAAATAAATAAAAAGAACTCCGCAAGTAACACACAATACCATTATAAAACCAAAGATGATGATAGAGAGAAATTTTGTGAAAAAAAAAAAAAAACATTTCCTTTTGAAAAAAGAGAAACAAACCAAAAAAAGTTTTTGTTTCATGATTTTGAAAATGAAGTGATGGAAATACTATGCAGATTGTTTTTAATTTTTAATTTTAAAACTTTGTCCAACAGGGGAGAAAAAGGGTCTGTCAAATCAATAAAATTACAATTCATTTTATCATCGCATCACAGTCTGAAGAAAGTATCTCCACAAAGGAGGTTTACCCGCTACTTTCCAACCGCCAATACAAATAAAAGAACTAAAACCTTCCTAACTATCACGCACCTTCTCTTCTAGTTTACTGTACCTTGATTGTTAGACTTAAAAAACAAACAAAGCATATGAAAAACCTTCCAAAAGTTACGCTCACCAAGAAGATGCAAAACAACAAAAAGAACAGGCATGTGGCACAAAACGCGAACATGACGACAGGAAATGATAACAGGACGCCTTATCAAACATGAAGGAAATGAGGCACAAAGTTTATAAGAGTTGAGCTCTCAGATGGATTTGGCAGTTGTGTTCGAGGAGAAGTAGATCCTCAGGTCGACAATAAAGACCAATGGAAACATGTTCACACATCCAAAATACACTTATAAAAGAGGCAAAACACTACTAGACTTAAAGATAATTCACTTTAGGGTTTAATACACAAATCCTGCTCCCAACGATGGGCACTAGGATGTTCATGTCCAGGATAACATAGTCACCTGTGGTTCTGGAGTGTTAGTGTTTACTAAATGTGTGTGTGTGACTATGACTGTAAGTGTGCCTGGATAGAAGCTCACACAAGAATTAAAATTCTGCCATCATTATTCACCTTTTGTATATGGGGATATTTTAAAGAAATCCAAGCTGACCTTTTCCAGTTTATCTCCATGAACTTTCATAGTGCGGAAAAGAGCAGCACAGACATTGTTCAAAGCTTCTTCTTTTGTGTTCTACAGATAAAAGATATTTGGAACAACATGAAGTTGAGTAAATAATGACAGAATATTCCCCCTTTCCCCCCTTTCTTTCTTTTACTTACTTTCTTTTTTTTATAGTTATACCTATAAATTGAAGATATAAATTTCTCTTGCACTGTTGTCCTCAAGCTAACAGCTTGGAAATGACATAAATCAGTATGAGACTGAGAAGTATGGAAGTGTTTAACAAAAATTCTTCCAGAAAGTCTGACACAGCAATGACAGCATGGCAAAACACTAAGCCGTTGTCCTTGTTAGCAAGATCCTTTCAGCTCTGAATGCTAATGGTAAACTGTGTGGTGCTGCAAAGTTGTAGAAGCCTAGTAAGAAATCACTAGGTCCTGATATGTATGTGAAGAAAACTAACAAAACATCACAACAAACACATAGAAACAAGGACAGATAAAATAAACTTTTTTTTTTTTTTTTCATACAGAGATCCATCGGCCCCATCAGACTGGATTTTATCTATGTTTATGAGATGAAGTATTTAAAAAAAAAAATGAATATATGCATGAGACAATAAAGTGTAACAGGTATTGCCTCTGTCATGGTTGTGTAAAAGATTTTGAAAAAGTTGGTATAAAATTGCATGTGATAAAGTCATAGACATATATTATGCCTCAGCTATTAATTTTCTGTCTTTACCAGAAGATTTTGGGGTCTACGGAGAGCCCAATCCTTCCAGAAACACTTCCAAGTCCATCATCCTGGCATTCTGCCCTTGAAGTCAATAAAATAACTAAAATTGGTAGCATTTGTAGTAATAAATAAAATCTTAGCTAGAACTCGGGCATGCTCATATAACTTCATGAGTCAATATATTTTGGTTGATCCCATTTTGAGGGTGAAAACTAGGGGGGTTCTTCATCACCTGTGAGTGGCCCACTGTTTGATCATGTGATTGGACCAAAACAGGATGTTTTTTGCCTCCTAGCTCAATCTAGATAGTGCAGAGCTAGCGTGTGCACATTTGGTTTCACGAAATGCCCCAAATACTTCCAAAATGAACTTAAAGGGGGTGTTAGAACATCCAGAACAGGAAAAGAGATACAGAAAATTATAAACGAGAGAAAGAAAAAAAAAGGGGCCTGACATGAGAAGTTTATCACTTATGCTTCTCAACCTGGAAAGGCTAAATAAAGGAATCATAAAAGAGGGAAGAAAGATGGCTGAAAAAGCAGAAAGGGGCAGCAGGGGCTTCTTCGTAAAAAAAAAACTGCAACCTTCTCCCTAATCCACCTGGGTCATGCCTGAGGCATCAGATCTGTGTTCAAATGGAGCCTGCAGAGGGAGCTGTCAGTCTTTTCCCAATGTAGACCCTGTTTTAGAAATGAAAAAGTCAAACACTTCATATGCGGAATATTACACTGTTGTTAAGCTACATAGTAATCAGGGGTGTGTGAATTGTCTCTGTGGTGTAATATGAACGCTGTTAAGGTGTGGTCACATTTACTGATGTTCTGCAAATTTTTTTCACAACAGTTTTGAGTTTGCCACGGAAAACTAGCAGAAACTGCCTGCTTTGAAAGTGACTTCTGTGTGTGTGGTGCTTCATACATCACTGATACAATGATAACAGTAAATATTTTTCATATGTATATTTTTAGATGTAGTTATTTCACGGTTATATTTGAAGTTTTGCTTCCATTTTATGTGCGAATTTCCCAGGCGCTCTTGAAAGCAACATAAACTACATATGTGTGAAGTGTGTTTGTGTTTTAAGGTGTATCTACCCGAGGCCCAGGACCAGGATGTGGGACAGAAGCAGTGAGGGGATGAACACTTTGAGGAACTCAGCAGAGAAGATGCCTCCTTTCTTCATGGCTCCTGTCTTCCTCATGCTGAGAGTCACTGAACGCCGCGGGTGCCGGAAATGAAACTCCCTGTCAGAAAGATAAATCCACCCGTCATCACCAACAGCCTGCCTGCAGACTTTGACTCCAGCCAGAAAAACAAACAAAAAAACTAACTAACTCAATAAAAAAAACACTATAGGTGTGTCACAAAACCTAGTGAGCTCCCTATCTACATTACTTGTTAGGGCACCTCTCCTCTCCCACTTCATTTCCTGTCATGATAATGTATAAATTTAGTAAAAATGACTAAAAGGCATAATAAATATATAATTTCACTCAGCATTTGTGCCTGCTAATGTGTTTTGGTGCTCATTAGTGTTTTGAAGTGTTAGCCTAGCGACATGCTAATGCTGACATGAACCGATGACGGTTAGTGCTATTCATTTGCTGCACATAAGTGACCTTTACAGAGTGCTCATTAGTGTTTAAAAGTGTTAGCCTAGCGACATGCTAATGATGGCATAAACTGATGACGGTTAGTGCTATTCATTTGCTGTACACAAGTGACCTTGACAGAGTGCTCAGTGTTAGCTTAGCAACATGCTAATGTCTGAATCAGCTATTAACACAGTGCTATTAGCTGCTTGTATGAGAGTGACAGTTGCAACAATCTATATGTAGAGCATATAAAATCACATTTTTTGTGTCAAGATGCTGTCTATTTAGACAAACATTAATTAGCTCACTAGCTTTTGACTGATGCTTGAAAAATCTCGCTTGATCATGGCCTGTGGAAATATCTGTATGCAACAGGGTTATTACAGTTAAAAAAAATGTTAACTGGAAAACAAACAAACAAAAACTAGCAAGCTAGTTGTCAAGACAAAATTTCTCATTTTCATTTAGTTAACTGGATGTACTAAATCTTACATTCAAAAATTGATTTAAAAACATGTACAAAAACAGTATTATTAAAATGAAAATGGGCATATAAAATTATATATTAATACAAACTATAACAGTATCTGAAAGACACTAAATAACATTGTATGCGAGTCCTCACTGGTGCTTACTTAGGTGGAATATTCTCTGGTCTACTTGACCAGTCTGCCACCCGGTCTGAATCCTTCATTAAGATGTCATCATCTCTGATCTTCTCCATGACTTCCTCCTGAGTGGACACAGACACACACCCAGACACAAGCTCAGACAGGTAATGAAGAGAAGCCAGAGTGCGTTCCATAAATAAGATGATCCACAACATTCTCAAGAGGAAGTACCTGACTGTCCCTCCTCATGTCCACGTCGAAAATGATCTGGCCTTCATCCTGAGGACTGTGAGGTCGAGGAGGGCTGTGGGAGAGAGCAGTTATGTTAATCTGCGGTCATCACTTCTCACTGGAGCTTGCGTTACGACTATGGTTTATAAAGTTTTAAACATGGATATTTTTAATACAAAAACGCATCGATTCACTTCAGAAGGTCTTTATTAACCCCCAGAGGTCGTGTGGGGCACTTTTTATGATGGATGGACGCAGTTTATTTTTTACTTCTATTGGATTATTGAATATTACCACACATTCACTGCAATTATAAAGCTTGGAAAAGCCAGGACATTTTTTAAAAATAACTCCAATTGTATTTGTCTGAAAGAAGGAAGTCATATACATCTAGGATGGCTTGAGAGTGAGTAAAATCGTGGGGTAATTTTCATTTTTGGCTGAACTATCCCTTTAAGAATTGTCATTAAAATGGCTTAATTTTCATTCTGTTTCTCACACAAACTTTTGTATGACGATTTTAATGAAAATCTGTTGCAATTTTGTCCTTTTAGGGCAACATAAATGACCAATCACTTTCATTGTATGGAAAAAAGAAGCAGCTTGGACATTCTGCCAAACATCTCCTTTTGTGTTTCATAGTACAAAGAAAGTCATACAGGTTTGGAACGACATAGTTTTCATTTTTGTGTGAACTCTGCAGTGTTTGAGAGAGCATTAGTCTGTGTCCATATATTTGAGATGAAACACTGTATTCCTACAGAAAACATCCAGATTAATATGACTATGAGTTTGAGTGAGAAAGGGTTATTATGGCCGTATCCTATCAGCATGAGGTCAGTGTGACCGCATGTAATTTGGTAAGGATGTTTATAGCACTGCTCTTTATCTATGAGGTCATTAAACTCAAGCTGTGAACTCAGGTGACATTTGCAGATGATATGCATACAGTACATGTGGACTATCTACAACATCTTAATAATACCACTCAGTTCTCATTCATGCTTGCTTGATTTGTTAGGTGAGTGCTTAATGAGAGAATTTTTATTTTGTGGCATTAATATGACATTAATATAATATTCAGACTTGGCCTTTGCTAGGTTTGATTTGTTAGGGTGGGTGCATAATGAGAGAAATTAATTTTGTGGCATTAATATGACATAAATATGGTGTCTACCTGTCGCATGAGGAGTTACTGCGGCTGGATTCATGCTGGGCATCTAGCAGGATTTTTTCCATGTCTCCATTGTGGATGGAAGATGATGAAGGAACGTGTTCAAGCCCCCCCACAATCCCAACATCCTCCTCTACTACCTGGGCTAGAGGGGCACTCAGGCCGGAGGAAGACAGAGAGGCGGCATTTCTGTTCATCTCCAGCTCTACCCATGACCCTAAACAAGATCATAAAACAATCACAACAAATCATACATACATTAAAGCTTATAATATTTAAATCAAGCTTATAATGTTTCATTATTTTTTATTTTTAATAAAATGTTTTTAGTTTACCAAATCACACAGAACCTAATATTTTGATTCAAAAGACTTCAAAAGGAATTTAGAAATCATACTTTGCTCAAAGATAAAGCCATTAAGATTTTTTTTCCCCCATTGTGACGTTGTGTGAAAAAAAAATATATATATTTTTATTACTGTAATGCAAAAAAGTAGCAATATATTATTTACAGTGTATAGTATTTATTGAATGGTGCTCACAGTAAAAGACAATGAATAAAAAGAATAAAGGCATGGTGTAATGACCAAAGACGCCCATCTGACGCAGGACAAACATCAAAAAGCAAGAACACAAGCAAGAACATGTCCTATGGGATTGACCTATTGTTGTCATTTTTAAATAAATGTTTTTTTTTTTTTTTTTTTTTTAAATCAGCTTTATTTTTTATCAGAGGTCACAGTGTTTATAGTGCAGATCATTTCAATATTTGCTACTAACATTATAATCAAACTCTGAAAAGTCATGTGTAGGTGACAAAAAGGTGCTTTTCTTTTAAACTTTCTATTCATCAGAATATCCTGAAAAAGGCATACCATGGTTTCCACAGAAATTATAAGAGCATAACTGTTTTCAGCACTGATAATATTAAGAAATGTTTATTAAGCATCAAAGCTGCCTATCAGAATGATTTCTGAAGGATCATGTGACACTGAAGACTGGAGTAATGATGCTGAAAATTGAACTATGCATCACAGGGATAAATTACATTTTTAAATATATTCAAATAGAAAAGAGTTATTTTAAATTGAAATAATATTTCACACTATTACTGTTTATTACTGTGTTTTTGATCCAATAAATGTAACCTTGGTCAAAGCTTGGACTTCTATATAAAAACTCAAGACAAAATTGACACATTTGAATGTGATTTTTTAAATTAAAATAATAATAATAATAATAATAATAATAATAATAATAATAATAATAATAATAATAATAATAATAATAATAATAATAATATACACAAAAAAAATCAATATTGATTTCAATTACAAAAGCAAATAAGGTTGTTTATGGATTATGGTAAAGACAATCTGAATAAAATAAATACTGCAATGCAAATAAATCTGAATAGTTATAAAAGCACACTTAATTTCATTTACACAATATCTGATTTTGGAGTGAATGTGACCTTTAAATGATATTGCATCCACTATGAACCAAGGCAGACGGTGACAGACACCGTTGGTGGTCTGGCTTAACTTCTATTTACTGTGTGGTGAAAGGGCAGTAAATGCCTCCCTCTCAGACTCATTACAAGCTCACTGATATACGAGTCCCACCTGACCTGACCGCCGCGTGCTCTATGTGAGTCTGAGCAGGGACACACTCCCTGAGCGCATGGCCTGATCAACACAAACACACAGACTCCTTTCATCCATGAGTCAGGGAAGAGCATGGTTAAGCTTTCTGTGTTCCCCTTTCACCCACATCTGCTGTGCTGTCTCATCAGAAAGTCTGTTATTGCACAGTCAGTCCTCTGTTTACCACCGGCTTAACCAGCGCACACTGCTGACCAACCATGAGCTAAGTATAAACCGAATGCCTCAAGAGCCACTTCCAGGCAAACAAAGCGAGGAAGACAAAGAAGGTCCACATGACATCCTTGGATTGAGCAAACATAGATCATGTGACATGGTCCGTGTGAACTCAGCTGTGCTAGAGACGACTGACCTTTGTCTCAAGCCACTGACACAAACAATGTTGCTATAGCAGCGGGCAAGCTGAACATTCTGGCCAACGGTGGAACATTACCTTGGCTGTCATCGGGAAACTATATAGAGATCAAAGATTAGATGACAGTATTACAGCGGCTCATTTAAGAAACACTAAAGCATCACTTCTGCAAAGTGATCAATGTGTGGCTCTGTTACAAGACAAATTTTAGTCATACAAATTTTAGTCATTCTTTTATTTTCAATGAAGATTATTATTACATATTCACTATAATATTGTATTATTATAGAAATAATAAAGTTTGGAATCGGTAAGATTGTTTTTTTTTTTTTTTAAGGAAGCCTCTTTTGATTTTACATCATTTATTCAAATCACGTCAAATCTTATACACACATACACACACACACACACACACACACACAATATATGTATATATATATATATATATATATATATTATATATATATATATATTTAAAAGCCATAAATATATATTAACTAATTGACCACTGTTACATTACACTTTTTATACCTGAATAGAAAAGTAATTGTAGCTAATTAACATTATATTTAAAAGCCATAATTTAAAAGCCATAACCAAACTACA
Organism: Cyprinus carpio; assembly: GCF_018340385.1. Lineage (NCBI taxonomy): Eukaryota > Metazoa > Chordata > Actinopteri > Cypriniformes > Cyprinidae > Cyprinus > Cyprinus carpio. The sequence continues at coordinate 5,995,337 of NC_056581.1, read as the reverse complement.
TTTGTTTATTCAGAACATTACTAAGAGTTTTTAAGTAAAACAAGTTAAAAACAAAATCGCCACTAAAATGCATGTGTTTGTTCTGTTCGTCCATCTGTTCTTTTGATTTTATGGAAGAAATATGACCGGACATGTTCTTGACTGGTTTTGAGAGATTCATCCTATTAGATCTTTGGCTGTGGGCAAAGTCTCTTCACACGTCCTCCAGCTAGCAGTCATCATGTCTAGTACACAGCCAGACGTGTCCAAATTGTTAAACAAACACTGTAAAGCTGAGCCCACATTTGCCCATCTGTTACACTAACACAACCTGGCCGACATTAAGATGTCATTTCACACTTCCAAGGCAGTTTCTTTCAGTTTCACTAGTTTTCAGCAGTGAATGACAGAGAAAAACTGCGGTCATCACATCACTGCACTGAGATCTGGCCAAGGATGTCTGCCTCATCTGTGAGAAACCAAGAGTTTTAGGAGATAATTGGGCCGTGGTGCTGATGATACAGTTTCAGCACAGTGAATAAAAAGAGGAAATACAATGGCTTCAAACCAGGGTTATGTGCAGTGTGAAAAGCCATTGTGCAGCTAGGAATAAGTGTTATTTTAGTATCACTGATATATACTTTTATGTCAATATTTTAAATTAATATATATATTTTTTATTTTGTTTACAGATGAAACGGAACCTTCACGTGAAGCCCTGAACAGGTCAGTGATGTTGCAACATTTTGACTGCTTCTTCTGGTCCGCTCCCTCTCCCTCATCGAGTCCCGTGCATCGGTTCTGTTCGGAATTTTCGGAACCGCTTGACGGAAGCGCGGAACGACGTGAGCGGATTCATAGCGCAGCGCTGCCAGTCACTAACCGATTTATGATTTATTCGCGATATATTGTCGAATGACAAAATCGGAATGATCAATTTGGTACATAGTTCAATATTTATCGGAGTATGAACATGTAATGAGTTCAAAATAAAACAAATTAATAAAAAAAAAATTAAAAACAAAAACGAGCAGCGGGCAAATCAGTCGCTACGCCACCGATTCTCCCGATTGCCAGAGTCCAGGCCTGCTTTCAGCCAATCATCAATGCTCACTGGATCACTACTAATTAATATTCATGACTCAAGCCTTTATCATCATAGTACAATCTATGAACTGGTGTCCTGAACTAGGGGCTGTGACAGGACTAGTAGTGAACGCTTAACTAGCTTTGGTCACAGCGCGCACGTAGCTCACTCAGAGGTACATTAATATTTAGTTGTTGACACTGTATGTCAGTTTAAGTACACTGCCCAAAATTAGTGGTCTTTAATATTTTAAATAGCGAGACTTCGCTGTCTGCTCTTTGCATTTCAGAAAGCATAGCAGGAATTTCCAGATTTATTAGTCTCCTGTAACTTTGCGCATCTTTGGGAATTCCTAATGTTATACTAAACTAACTAATGTTATAATAAAAAATTGTAGGCTATATTTAATGACGAATGAACTGATGTGGATTTAAAACAGTAGGCTGACAAATGTTTTTAGCAAATCCACACACGCACATTTGTTTGCAGCCTCGCAGTTCACACAAAGACTTTATTTGCTGCCACATGCCATGCGTTACATCTCAAACAAATATGAATAAAACACTTTTTCTTTGAGCCACTTCTCATAAACACACCGGAGAAACAAATGTATGTGTTTACATATTTATTAAAACGAATTAAAATGGGGTTTCTAGCATCCACAATCTCCATTTTCGAGTTGCTCTAGTTCTCGCCTTGTTGACATCGGCTTTGGCCAGCCTACTGAAAACGTATAATCAAACTATTGGTTTAGGTTAAAGTCAATCACTTTTTAAGACCCGCCTCCACACACAATCTCAACAGCCATTGGACAAAAAGCTTTGTCAACAATCATGACGCAATTTTATTACCGCAAACCCCGCCCTCCCTATGTCACAGAAATTTTGACTGGAACTAAAAAAAGGCATTTTACATTAAGTGAAATAATTAAAAGTATCAAAAAACACCAATACAGACAATCCAAAGGCTTCTCTAACAGATTTGATAGATGTCAGAACAATACAGCGAGGTGCTCCGGCTGTACATACCGTTTAATCCAGGCTCCCCGTTGTTGTCTGCTGGAGCAGCAGCGTCGGACATCGTGGCTCTGTGTTGGGCGGCTTGCATAAGACTGTCACTGCACGATCACACTCTGCGCGCTCACGCGTGACGGAGCCCGATCACTAATCACACGCTCTGTGAAGGGGGGCTTTTAAATGCGTTAATAACTGCTTTTGTGGCTGACCTCAGAACGGTTATGGGAGCGCAGATTTCCTGCAGCGCTAAAATGACGCAAATTGGCTAATATCTGATAACAAAGACACTAATATTTACGTAATGGACTCAAAGGACTGTTTCTCTAAAAAAACGCAAGTGAATTATGAACACAGTTCTCTGTCAATAACTAATAAAGCCCATTTAACATTTATTTCTTAAACAAACTAGCATTTATTGCTGTTGCTGATAACTTTTTAATTACTTGCAAGACATTAATAATGATCACAATTTTTTCAATTTCATTAGTAAGTTTCCATTAGATGTGTGTATTCTTTTGCTCACCATAGCTATACTTTTTCTATTAGATAGACTAGTCACTAAAGTGTTTTTTCTTCCCATCACTGATACTGGTAACAAATTGCAAATTTTAGCCATTTGATATTTGTATGCATCTGTGGTTCAGAAATCAACTGTTCTTAGTATATACTGCAATTGTTGCTAATTGCATTAGTTAGTACTTATCTTTTAGTTACTAATAACTACTTAACTCTTAACTTATTTTAAAACCATTCGACCAGACCACGAGACTACACACTTGATGACTGTAGGAACGATTTCACAGTGACACTGATCTCACAGACACTCACAAGATCACACGTGAGTAGAGAAGAAAAAAAATAAGGGAACAATCAATTTTGTCAGCTGACTCTCCAGCATGCGTTCTGTTTCACAGTGAAAAACAGAGTATAGAAAAGAATACGGGTGATGTTCTCTGCTTTCAAGGCATGTTTGTGGCTGGCTGCCAGGTTTCAGCTACAGAAACACGCAACATCCGGTAGGTGCCGCTTGCTCGTTCTCATTGGCTATTGCGGGTATGACGTCATAGGCAGCCCGATAAAGAGTGTAATATCAAACAGTTTGATATTTACCGATTTGATTTTGGCGACGCTCCATCTCGATCGGGAGCAGTAAATAAATCGCAATGACATCACACAATGGAAGATTTTTTGGACAAAACAAAATAACTTGCGACAAGAAGCTGAATCGGAAAAAGTTTGACAGATGACAAAGTCACACGGATCCGCAAAAACAACGTGTAAACGCACCCTACTACATGGATTTTTTTTTTTTGTTTTAGTGAAATTAGTACCAGTGACAAAACGGAAATGGTAAAACAGCTTGCCATACATCCCTGGCATGTTAAGGTCTCATTATGTGGGGATATTTCTGGCCTTCATGCTTTTTTTTTTCAGTATTAAAAAGATCTGATCAATGTTGTTGATCTATTATGAGCTTATAGTCTAAATTCCCCCTAACACTATTAAAATAATTATTTTACTTGGTAAATGCACGCTACGGAATTAATTTTTTGTGAAATTAGTACCAGTGACAAATTGGAAATGCTAAAACAAATTTGCCATACATTTCTGGCATGTAAAGGTCTCATTATGTGGGGAATATTGCTCTGCCTTCATGCTTTTTTTTTACAGTATTAAAAAGATCTGATCATGTTGTTGATCTATTATGAGCTTATAGTCTAAATGCCCCCTAACACGTATTAAAATAATTATTTACTTGGTAAAATGCACGCTACGGAATAATTTTTTGTGTGAAATTAGTACCAGTGACAAATTGGAAATGGGGGCTAAAACAATTTGCCAATACATTTCTGGCATGTAAAGGTCTCATTATGTGGGCAATATTTCCTGCCTTCACCCATGCTTTTTTTTTTTTTTGTTTTGTTCGTTTTCGTCTCAACTATGAAAAGATCCCGATCAATGTTGTGTGATCTATCGGGAGCTTAGTACATCACAAAGAGGACATTTGGCACAAAAATGCTGAAGCGACACTTAACATTCTCCCATTTATCCAATTGGTCATACTGCAGAACATCCCTTATGGTTCTCAAAATCCTTTAATATCCTATATTAGTTTGACAACACTAATGCTTTTCCGTTTTGTAACTAGGTCAAATGCTTTGCATATTCAAAGACGACACAACTCCCATTTAAGTGTTTTTTTTTCCGTTTATAAATCCACATTTTGATAGCATATCATCTCTATAATCTTCTCGCAATTTGTAACTCTTGAGAGAGAGAGAGAGTGTAAGACAGAAATCGGCATGATCACAAAGGAAAATAAACCCTGTAAGGCGAATGACTCTTACATGAGTGAGCGTCCAACTGGGAGTGTATGTGCTTGAACAAGTGTAGATGTTACACTCACGGACAGCAAAAAAAAAAAAAAAAAACAGGAAAAGCTCTTTGGCCCAATGTGATGGTGGGTATGGAGTGTGTAGATATCGGAAAAGAAACAGCCGAAACCGTTTGTGGCTGTACTGGAGTGTAACGGGACAGTGATGAAATGTAATGAGTAGAGAACAAAAAAAAAAAAAAAAATTAACATTAAAAAATTCTAACAAATTTAAAACAACTAACAACTTGGCAGTTTCTCTGATAAGATTAAAAAACAATTACAATGGCACAAAAAAACATATGGAGGAATTAAAAGGACACGGGGGACACATCCACATGAGTTCAAGATTTAGTTTTTATACAGACCCCTTGACATAAAACAAAACCAAAAAAAAAAAAAAACATATGGGTTGAAATCTGTCACGAGATTGCCGCCCATTTCATCCCCTGGGCATCAGACTTGTGGGTAAGGGAAAAGGACGGAGGGTAGCGAGACAGGTTGGTCACACATCACCAGAGCAAGGCGCGCGGTCATGGGTGCCACACAGAGGCCGAAGCCAGGTTGCGCTCATTCTCTCAGACCAGTCTGAACCAGTTTACCTCAGTATTGGCAGCCACTAGTTGGCTCGCCCAGTTCATTCTGTCCTGGGAGTCAATGCCAAGGTTGGGTTATGGGGTGAATGATGGTGGCTGTCACAGAAATTGATTTTTGCTAGGTCTCTTTTTTTTTTTTCCATTCTTCACATAGAGAGAGAGGTTCAGAGGTTTCCTTTCCCCAGGATGACCGTATTAGTTCACTTTTTGTTCCTGGAAGATCGTAGAGGTTGTTGGTGGGTATGCCACGGCGATGATATTTTTTCCCCTGCGGGTGCCAGGCGGTGTGTAGGATCTTCTTGTTGAAGTCCAGGCTGTCCACGCTGATCTCACCTCCTTCTTTTCCCGCTTGCGCCTGCGCAAACCCTACGAGCTTTCAGCACTTGCCGGCGGGCTTGCAGCTCTCCGTGCGCCGCTAAGAAAAAAGCCTCCAGGGTGGACGTCCCCGCCGCTGGGTGCGGGTCCGTATCCAACATTCGGAGAATTTTGTTGTAGTGATCCATCAATCCCACACTGGTACAAAAGAATAGTTTTATTCTCATATATATATCAGTTATTCAGGGGGACAATACTTGAATCTGCTACAGTTAATAAACCCTCACTATAAAAGATAATGGGAAGTTTAATCAGGGATGAAACCGATATTTGGATTTTTGAAGAATGGAAGATTGGAAGAATGACCGGACTGCTAAACGTGAATCTTATCTCTATCACAGCCTGAGCACATGGTGATTTACTCATCTTATCTGCAAAGACATATTGGCATATTTTTTCCATATCAGGCCGATGACGATATTTGCATTTTAAACCATTATTGGCCGATTCGGATAACGTCCCGATAATATTGTGCATCCCCTAAGTATAAAACGATTAAAATAAAGTGTGTGTGTGTGTGTAGGTATGGGGTCTTATATCTGCTATTACTTAAAATCAGATTGTGACCAAATCTCAAGTACTTGTAATTAGAGTAAACTACTTTTTGAAATACGTCGTAACTCAGACTACAGTTACTTTTTTATGGATTACATGATTACATATTATTTACACAATGGTAATAAGTTGTTCACAATTAATTGATTCTCCTAAATTGTTCCTTCTTTAACGTTTATATTTTTTGCCTAATAAACCTGCCGCTTATTATTTTCGTTCGTGATTCTTCGAGTTTTTCCTGTGGAGAGGGAGAGGGGTGTCAGAATCGCCCGCTCAGAAGAGACATCAGTAACATGATAATGAAAAATAGCGGGGAAAGCAGCCTTTAATCACTGAATGTACCATAGAATCATTTAATTTTTAAAGAAAGTCACGGGGAAAATGTCACTGGTTCAGTGTAAGATCTCCCTACCACGGATTAATTTGCTCGTCCACGGAAACTCTTTGACCTAGCCAAAGTTATTGCTGGGAATTTCATGTTCCTTTAATACATTTTTTGTAATGTTGATTTTTCTTCACTGTTACTACCTTATGCACTTCAAGGCCCCGTCCACACGGAGACGCATTTCGCTGTATATGCATACATTTTGTATCGTATAGGTGTTTCGTCCACACGCATCCAGCGTTTTGGGAGAGTGAAACCTATATTTTTTAAACCGGGTCCCAGAGTGGATAAATTTGAAAATGCCGGCTTTGCGTTTTCGTGTGGACAGTGAATCCGTATATATTTTCTGAAACGATGACGTCATAAGCACACGTCTCGCCCCTAGTCAAACACTGCTACGTCACGTAAGAGCAACAAAAACATGAACAAACACTGAACAATTGTCTTATAAATTAACATTAACACAAATTAATAAATGTATTGTTCCATGTTCGTTTGTATACCGAGCGCAAGGTTTATGCGCATAGTCCATGTCTTCTCTGTTTTTTAGTGTGTCTCTGTGGCCAGGATTACAGCGCCAAATGCTGGTCTGGCATGTATACTACATCGGTTTGTGTGTCTTTTCCCTCATTGTTACTACGCACTTAAAATGTTTTGAGATGGATAGAAATGTCATTGCTGTGTGAATGTCTTTTTCAGAATTCATGTTTGCAATGTAGCTATTGTTTGATGTTTTTCATTGATACGGTCATATACACTTCTAGTGTTTTTTTTTTTTAATTTAATATTTGACATGGCAGGGATATTGCTGTTAATTTCATGTTTTTCAACATTGTTTTTTGTAATGTAGCTGTTGTCTAAATTTACTTAATTCTAAGTAAATATGCTTTAAATCATAAGATGTGATTTTGTTTTATTCAGTGTTACTAGCAAACACTTACAGCAGCAGGTACATTAGTGTTAGTATTTTTTTACTATTAAAACTTTCCATACATTGCACTTCTTCTTCAAAAAGAAGGTATTGTGGCTCTTGTTGGTGAGTTAAATATATTTTTTTGGAATATATATATATATTTTTGATATCTGTCAAAATAGCACAAGATTAGGCTAATTCATTATATTTGATATCAATAAAGGGTTAGCACAAATGTATCTAAAATGTAACCAAAAAGTATCAGATGACGTTACCAAAATGGTGTAATCTAAGAGATTCGATTACGGACTACAAATGTTGTCATGTAATCTGTAATCAGTAACTGATTACAATTCATCTAAGTAATCTACCAAGCTCTGTATATATGAAATCTAATGAGACTGTTTTAGGTAATTTTTCCATTAAAATACTGATAGATGTACAGTTTTTGGAAGTGAACAATTAAAAAAATTCTTATAATTGACTGCGAAAAAGAAACGGTAAACTGGACATTCCCAGAATCCCATCTTATATTTGATGGTTTTTCATTGAAACAAGTGTCATCTTTCATTTTTTTTCTCATCAATTATGTACGTTAGGGTTTTGTTACATCTTATGTTGTTAATGTTATTTGCATTATTCTAGTGTCAAGTTTGTTACCACGGTGATGTTTTGTAGTTTGTTTTGTTGTATGACATTGTGCACCTTCTATATATTATTATTTACCTCAAGCTTGTTGAAAATCTATTGTTAAACTTTAATTTCTTTTTTGGAAGTGACAAATTGTGTTTTGCAAAGTTTTTCTGCTTTAGTATTTGTAGTTATTTTCACTCCTTATGTTTCTATGATATACTGAAAAACAAAAGATAAGCATAACATAAGTTTTAACAGTTTTTTTTTTTTGGCAAAAATATATAAAGAGTCAATATTTACAGTGTTGACCCTTGTTATTCATAAACTCTGCAATTAGCTTTGGCATGCTGGAAATTAGCTTCTGGGCCAAAACCGGACTGAATGGCATCCATTCTCTTATTTGTTTTCGGAGTTGATCACAATTTGTGGCCCTTCTGCTTGTCCACTCGCCTTTTGAGCACTGACCACAGGTTCTATTTTTGGATGAGATCCAAAATTTCAATGTATGATTTTTCGAGCCACTTCTTTATTATCACTGTTTTTTTTTTGACATGGTGCTCCATCATGCTGGAAAATGCACGGCTCACTCACCAAAGTGCTCATGGATCGTTGGAAGAACTCGCTCTTGCAGGACGTTTTGATACCATTCTTTATTCCTGCCAGTGTTTTTGGGCAGAATTATGAGAGAGCCCACTCCCTTGGTTAAAAAGCTACCCCACACCATGGATGGTCTCAGGATGCTTCACTGTTGGCACAACACAGGACCTGTTCACCTTTTCTTCCTCCGTACAATCAATTTTCCAGATGTCCCAAACAGTCAGAAAGGAGCTTCATCAGAGAAAATAACTTTGCACCAGTCTTCTGCTGTCCAATCTTTGTACGTCCTGCAGAGATTTCAGTCTGTCCTTGATGTTTTTTCTTGGAGAGAAGTGGCTTCTTTGTTGCCCTTCTTGGCCGTTGTCCAAAAGTCTTGGCCTCACTCTGCCTGCAGATTCTCTCACAGAAATCTGCTGCCACTCCTGAGCAAGCTCTGCACACTACTCGAGACATAATTCTGTAACAGACTCCTCAGAAGGAGACGTTCTGGTGATTGCTGGACACTATGGGACGTCGTGAAGACTTCTTCACAGCAGTTTTAACATCTCCTCTTCAATTTCTTGACGATCCGGTAAATGGTTCTTTCAGGTGCAATATTTTTTTGTAGCAATTTCCTTGCATGTGAGGCCATTTTGATGCAAAGCGAAGATGGGTGCACATTTACTTTGGACGTAACCATTGTTAACATTCACACTCTAAATGTGCTGCTGATATGATATGATGATGATTTTTTGGCCAATGAAAATCTTACTAATACAAAATCTAAATCACCTGACTATAACACATTCAAACATTAACATTTGGCCAATGAAGCTTTTGTCAATTAATGTTAGCTGGTCATTTTGTGTCCACGAACAAAAAACACTTTTGTGTGTGTGTGAAAAAAGTTAATTTTTGGCCAATGAAGCTTTTAGCAATTATTTAAAATGAATCTGAACACTCTACACATATAATCTAGAAACCAATGTGAATGAACACCACAACAGCTTAAGCAGCAAACTTTGCAATACACAAAACTTTCGGGCCATGACTGAAGGCTAAGGGAAAATTGCAGATTTCTAAGAATGGGGAAAGTGTGGCTGGCTAGTAGTCCAATTATAGCCCTGATTGTTGTTAGTAACTAATTTAGTAGAGGAGGAGTGTGTTTCAGCAGAACTGACATGTCTTCATGACATGCTAACCCAATCTTCCACTGCCCCTGACCGGCATCCAGTCTGTCTGAGAGTGATTAGAGGTTCCCCCCTCCAGATAAGAGCCAGTCTGGGCCCCAACGGAGAGTCACGCAGGCCCGGTACTACTGCTCTAAATGTTGACTGCCACCTTACACTAACTGACCTGATGGTCTAAACAGAAAATACGCGCTTTATTACAGAAGTACCTACAATAACTCATACTTCATCTTGTGACTACACCACTGCTGTTTAACACTGCTTCTAAAATTTACCCTGCTGCATTTTTCTCAAAACATGCTAACAAAACATTAAAGCTAACTTGATAGAACCGGAAACATGTCTGTACTCCGTAAAACTAGTTACTAGCTAAAAGGATGAATTCCCATATTTTAATGCAGTTACAGTATATCAACCTATCATTGTATGCAGTTAACTATACATCTCTCAGACAAATTAGCTGTTATAACTACCATTCAAAAGTTTAGGGTTGGTAAGATGTTTTATCTTGTTTTACCATTAGTTTTACCAGAGTCAGAGTCACATGATTCTTCAGAAATCATTCTAATATGCTGATTTGCTGCTCAAGAAACAGCTGTGCTGCTTAATATTTTTTGGAAACTGTGATTCATTTTACTCTGATTCTTTGATGAATAAAAAGTTCAAAAGAACAGCAGTACATTTTTTCTTCTTCTTAAAGTTATGGAGCCCATTTTTTTGTTGTTTTTACTATAATTCATAGCAGTTTGCAAGAGGACAGTTTAGAAGAATTATTGTTATTGCTCCATCCCATAACAACAACAACAAAAAATGATGTAGCATTTTGATGAAAAATAGTACTTTGCAACTGGAAGAACAAGAAAGCAGGATTTTTCCCCTGCTGATAAATGTAGTCAGCAGTGTCGCTGCTTCCAGACACACTTGTAGACCCATATTTTGCTGACACTTTTATAGGAGCGGAGAGTATTTAAGCTAACAGTACTTTAAAGTGTTTAACATTTAAAGCACCGATATACTCAAAACGAACTTCTATTTGTTCTTTTGTTTAGGGGGAAAACGAAGTCCAAAATACGTGAGCAGCCAGTATAACTGTAATCCAACATCCCGACGCTGCCCACTCTGATATGAAAGCAACGTTTTAATGAATGTGCAAATATGTGCTGCACGCTTTCCTCTCAGTATCAAAATAAACAACAAAAAACTGGGAGAACAGCGCACACCTCCTATGACGTAATCATCACGGACCAATGTTAGTACGAAGGTGTTTTGCAGCTGGGGACAAACTGTTTTGTCCGAAAGTTCGCTTTTGGCAAGCGCGTTTCAAAATCTCATAAAACTAACACAAAAGGGAACTTCGTTTTGGCTGAATTTTGTTCGAAATGACGTCACATCAGTTCGTTCTTCGATTGTCGCTTGAAGTATATCGGGGCCTTAAGGACACTCTTCTATTATGGAAATGATATAATCAGGATTTTTTTAAGCTCAAAGACTTAAGATTTTTTTTTAAGACGGGCACAAATAAAAATTCGTATCTTATGAGCGCAGTAGGGCAATGTCTATGGTAACATTTGAATCTGTAAAATGACTATAAAAAGAATGATTACCATTCAAATACAGCATTTCACAAAAAACAGAGTTTTTATAAAAATGATAACTTCACATTTCAGCCTTTAAAAAGAGTCAAAAGTATAAATTATTATTAGTGCTGTCAATCTATTAAAAAACACATTTTCTTCTGAAATTTATCGTATTTAATCCCACCTAACCTTAAAGCTTTTAAATATATATTTTACATTGCAGTGATTTCAAATTCAGTCTTCAAATTCACGTAGAAACAAAGACAGTATATATTTGCAATATTTGTTTAGTGGTATCATTTTTTATGACTGAAGGTGAGTATCACTGATACCAATACTTCTGATGTCTGTATGAAATAATTTTTTCCCCCTAATATTTAACCACTGATTACTCAAGGACAGTTTTGAAAACCACTGCACCAGCAGGCAACACCTAACTTTGAAACGTTCAGCGCTCATGTTGCCATATTTAATGAAATCATCACTTTTTGAAGTTTATTCGTCACATTAAGCAATACCGCAATTCTTGTCTTTCCGTCCCCACATTTAAGACCTCTTGAAATCATAATTAAGACTTTGCTTGTACCATTTAAGACTTAATATGGCCTTAAATTTGATACAACTTAATTTAAGGACCTGCGGAAACCCTGATGATACAGTCTAGCAAGGGGTCTAACCTGTCATTTCCGTTCCAGCAGCATTCGAATTTGTCAAAGATGCAGTCATTCTCATAGAGAGAGCACAACTTACTCCTGAGGTACTCGTGAACCTGCGGAAGACAAACACAAAACACTCTGATCTCCAGTAATACATTTTGCTGCTGTGTCGGAGGCAATGAATCAACCTGATGCTCACGTACAGCAAAATCAATTTATATTTATCACACTAAACATATTCAATACATTCAATGGTAAAAACAGTTGGCTGTGTGATGAATGACTAGAAAGTATGTGTGCTTGTGTGTATACACATATAAACACACACACAGAGCTTGACATTAACTTTTTGTCTCACCAGCCACTGAGTCTAGAGGCTTTCCAAAATTACTAGCCTCTCAGCATTTTCACTGGACACAATTTGTTGTTGGGAAATAACGTTTTTTATGATTAAAGTTGACTTCTGCATACTACATTTTACTTAAACTGATTTCCAGGTCATTTTTTCCCTATATAAGGGAATTTTTTTCTAACCTTATTAAATGTTTGAGTAATCTTTTATATGAAATTCTTACATTTCATTAATAATCTCAGTTAATAATATAATGAGACACTACAGGGCTGTTACCAATCAAATGAAATCAGCATCAACAAAATTGATCTTTCCACTGCATAAGAAACGGAAGGCAGCTGAAGTCAATGGCATTTAGATGCATTTACACAGTGTTTCATGAAGCTGAAATGTAGCATGAATGCATTTTAGACTGCAAAATTACAACTGCATAAATAAAGCAATATGAAGCAAGTGCCTTCTTTATGAATGGGCTATAATCATTGACTCAGTTCACACTGTGATCTTGGTTTGGAATTTTTAACCAAAACCAAATACTATGACAATATGTGTGTCTAAAACGCATGTCATTTTTAATATTAACTACTCGTTTGAACACTTGTATAAAATTAATTGTCTAATTTGCAATCGAAAAACTGTACCACTCTTGGTCATGTCACATTGCTTAACTAGGCTATATCATATGTTATAAATATAAAAGCTACGTTTTTTACCACACTATGATTCTTCTGTGTGCAGTTGTGTTCATTTTGTTTTGATTTCTCCACGATATTCTCTCATATACAGACAGGCTGCGTGAGCCTCAAGTGACGCGACATTGTTATTGCCAATGCATTATCCATAATGAATCGCTGTTTACAATGAATGTAACAAAACCAGAATCACTCGCCGAAATTTCAGCGCTTACCTAGTTTTTTAATGAAATAAAATACTATAAATTAAACAAAAACAAAAACTGCCAGTAGATGGTGGAAAATGTCTTAATGAGTAAGTCATTTAGCCATTCATTCAGCAGCTGATTCATTCAGGAATGACGGTAAAAGGTTTATGAATGGGCCATTAAATCACTGGTTCACCCGATTTGTTTAAAACACGCAGATTTCATTCAGAAATGCGTTTAAACTTGGAGACGCACAACAACCATGCTGTGGCTTTATAGGTAATATATCATTGGAAAAACTGAGCAAAAACAAGATCGCTGTAGTAGCTACTTATCCCATTTATGAACCAAACTGGTATGTCTCAACGGGTCGATTCTCCATGTTGAGGGTCCCAGATTTTGACGGACAGGTAGTCTCGGGTCATCATGTAGCGGCCATTGTGACTGAACTTCACGTCTGAGATGGAGGAAAGATTTCAGAAAAGAAAACGCAGAGCGGTTGCTGGGGTCCTCATGGCTCCTCGAACACTATAGAAAGAGGAGGAGAAAGCAACGTGCTTGTACAAACCCACCTTTATACGACTAACACATTGACATCACAGTATATGTCGATTTAGAAAAACGAACCCGGCAAGCTCATGAGGAAAACTCAAGCTTAGTTGGCTTAAGTGGCCTAGAATGGCTCATATAACTCACATTTAGAGTGCTTGTCACAAAGTGCTGATGCACGCATGTCACCACAGGCGGATAGTGCCTTTGCTGCTGCTGTAGACAAACGTGTTACATTGGTGAGGGTGGAACTCTGCGGCTGTAATCACATCCGTCAGCTCCTCCATGTTGGCTGGTTTTATGTCCACAATGTCTGATGCGGAGTTAAAGCCCACAGAACACTTGCTGACCTGACACAGAGAGATTTCAACATGGACATTCACAACCCAATATCAACACAACACCCAACAAACAATTGCTTTTAACCCTCCTCTACAGGTGCTGGTCATATAATTAGAATATCATCAACAAAGTTGATTTATTTCACTAATTCCATTTCAAAAAGTGAAACTGGTTATATTATATTCATTCATTACAACACAGACTGATATCTTTCACCTTTTTATTCTTTTAATTTTTGATGATTATAACCGACAAATAAGGAAAATCCCAAATTCAGTATCTCAGGAAAATTCGAATATAACTTAAGACCAATACATAAGAAAGGATTTTTAGAAATCTTGGCCAACTGAAAAGTATGAACATGAAAAGTATGAGCATGGTACAGCACTCAATACTTAGTTTGGGGCTCCTTTTGCCTGAATAACTGCAGCAATGCGGCGTTGGCATGGATAGTCGATCAGTCTGTGGCACTACTCAGGTGTTATGAGAGCCCCAGGTTTGCTCTGATAGTGGCCTTCAGCTCTTCTGCGATTCTTGGGTCGGCATTCGCATCTCCTCCTCTTCCCCCAAACCCCAATACCCCACTAGATTATCTATGGGGTTAAGGTCAGGCGAGTTTGCTGGCCAATTAAGAACAGGGATACTATAGTCCTTAAACCAGGTACTGGGTAGCTTTTGGCACTGTGTGACGGGTGCCAAGTCCGTGGAAATGAAAATTCTTGCATCTCCATAAAGTTGGTCAGCAGGCAGGGACAGCATGATGTGCTCTAAAATTCCTTGTATACGGCTGCGTTGACTGGACCTCTCTTCCTCCCATGACTCTGGGACCGGATTTCCAAAGGAAAATGGAAAAATTACTTTCATCAGAGCACATAACTTTGGACCACTCAGCAGCAGTTCCAGTCCTTTTTGTCTCTTTAGCCCAGGCGAGATGCTTCTGACACTGTCTGCTTGTTCAAGAGTGGCTTGACCACAAGGAATGCGACAGCGTGAAACCCATGTCTTGCATATGTCTTTGTTGTAGTGGTTCTTGAAGCACTGACTCCAGCTGCCAAGTCCACTCATTTGTGAATCTCCCCCACATTTTGAATGGGTTTTGTTTTCACATTCCTCTCGGATAAGGTGCGGTTATCCCTATTGCTGGACAATTTTTTCTATCAAATCTTTTCCTTACACTTCAACTCTCTATTAATGTGCTTTGGACAACAGGAGCTCTGTGACACAACCCAGCCTACTTTTGCAATGACCTTTTGTGTCTTGCCCTCCTTGTGACAAGGGTGTCAATGGTACGTCTTTTGGACAAACTGTCAAGTCAGCAGTCTTCCCCAGAAATTGTGTAGCCTACAGAACTTAGGACTGAGGAGGGACCCATTTAAAGGCCTTTTGTAGGTGTTTTTTGAGTTAATTAGCTGATCTAGAGTGTGGCACCAGGTGTCTTTCAATATTGAACCTTTTCAAAATTTTCTGGAGATACTGAATTTGGGATTTTCCTTAGTTGTCGGTTATAATTTTTCATCAAAATTAAGAAGAAATAACATTTGAAATATATCAAGTCTGTGGTGTAATGAAATGAATATAACATACA
Organism: Cyprinus carpio; assembly: GCF_018340385.1. Taxonomy (NCBI): domain Eukaryota; kingdom Metazoa; phylum Chordata; class Actinopteri; order Cypriniformes; family Cyprinidae; genus Cyprinus; species Cyprinus carpio. The sequence continues at coordinate 5,979,717 of NC_056581.1, read as the reverse complement.
AGTTTCACTTTTTGAAGGCAATTAGTGAAATACATTTGTGATGATATTCTAATTATTCAAGACCAGCACCCTGTGATTGTCCTCCAAAAATAATACCATTTCACTTTAGAGGATACTAAAGCCTGCGATCTGTGATCCTTCTAAGTGCCACAGGTTGATGCGCAGGGTCGTCTGCAGACAGATTAAGTGGGGGGGGTTATTCATTGGCACTGTTGACTGAGATGGAGTTGATGTGGTAGGTGTGGGCGTTGGCAAAAGGGGGGGGGGGGGAACCCGTTTTTTCCGCGGACTGGCTCCACCATGAGTCATAGGCTAATATGGCACACTCGCACACAAGTTCCCCATGCTTATTTGCCCATTCAGATGTTTTTCTTGAATAATATAACAGTTATGGGAGAGCAAAAAAAACATAAAAGGAGAGGAAATACCCAACACCCTTTCAAGTTTGGGTTTGTTGTACTTTTTTTCTTAGACAAAGGATGCATTAATGATCAAAAAGGGACTTTTATATTTAAAACAAAATGATTTTAATGTTACAAAATATTTCTATATCAAATACATTCTCCTCATTTGAATCTCTCATAACAAAATGAATCCAGTTTGCAAATCAATGTTAAGCAGCACTAGGAAAAAATATTAACCCCAAATTTCTGACCAATAGTGTCAAATGCCACAAACTGTATAAATTGTTATAATAATTGAAGATTAGGGAGACGATTACATTTAGGTAGATTCTACATCAATACCGAGTTCTTGAGTGTGTTTTTTTTTTTTGGTAAACACAACAACGCCAATTTCTAGTGCGGATTATATGCAGAGAAATAACATTTATATATAAATTAGATCAGGATTTTTTTAAATCTATTTGTTTCTTAAGTCGCATGGGGGGATATATCTGTAGCAATAGCCAAACAAAATACATTGTATGGGTCAAAATTATTGATTTTCTTTATATGCCAAAAATCATTAGGATATTAAGTAAAGATCATGTTCCATGAAGATATTTTGTGAATTACCTACTGTAAATATATTAAAACTTAATTTTTGATTAGTAATAGGCATTGCTAGGTTACTTGATTTGGACAAATTTAAGTCGATTTTCTCAATATTTAGATTTTTTTTGCACCCTCAGATTCCAGATTTGCACATAGTTGTATCTCTGCCTAATATTGTCCTATCCCCACACAAAAACCACACATCAATAGAAAGCTTATTTATTCAGCTTTCATGTGATATATATGAAAAACTGCCCTTATGATAGGTTTTGTGGTCCAAGGGCACATATCTGGTTTTGTGTTCTTAAGTGTTCAGTGTGGACAAGCGTGCATGGACCTCACCCGCAGCGTTTGGGACGGGTAGCAGCAACTCTGTATCGCCCATCTTATCCTACTTTAAGATTGTATCCCGCCTGTGGGTGCTCTTGTCCACGTTCACAATGATCTTCCCCACACTTTTAAGTTGGATCTGCAATAGAATGTACAAGATACGTAAAGAAGACTAATGCAGGATCAGCCTATGGACTCAAGCCTAACAATCATGATTGAGCCTCAAAACAAACCCCCAAGCCTAGTGTCCATCCTGTGTAATAAGCGGGTAGTGTGGACTGGTCCATAACGCATGTAGTTGACAGGTCACAATTCTGAAAAACATTGGAAATTTTCTCTGTCTAAACTATCTGTACACAACACATATTTTATCCAGTATGTGGGTGAGCAGAAAATCACACTCAGTTCTATTAAGAGTCTTAAATACACACGGTTGCATAACAGTAGAAGAGTTCGTATTTTTAGACAGCATGGAGACACATCAGTGAGTCAGGGAAAACAAATATGGAGAATTTGCAGAGCTCACACACACTCTGTAGTTGTAGTGTACTAAACCAATTTTATCAGTGAACTAGACAAACAAACAAACAAAATTTTAATTTTTTAATGAACTAAAGTAGTAATACTAATAACTTAATCTACTGAATGTTTTTGTGAACCACCGTAATGTTAACATCTGGAATTATCTGAATTGGTGGCTATTTGCATCAAACACTCATTTGCAATATTTTTTAATAAGGTAGCATATATATATATTTTTTTTCATTTAATAATTTTTTTTTTTACACATTAAGCCCTAATAATAACGAATAATAAATCTCATTTTTGTCAAAGTGAAAACAGTCTATTCTTTTTTTTTTACTTTTATAACGACGCTAGTTATATTCTAATATTTTTAAACTAAAAAGTACTTATTTTTTTGTAGAGGAGAGAATTAGAACTAGAGTTTGACATTTTTATGAAATTCTTAATTACATCCATACACACACACACACATACAGATATATATATATAGATTGTTTTTTTTTTGAGAATTTAGGATTAGGATTTTTTTTTTCCTCATTTTGTTTTTTTTTTCCTTCATTATAAATAGCATTTTTGGAGAATTAAAATGAGAGACGTTTTTTTTTTTTTTTTTGCTTTTTTAAAAATGAGTGAAAAGGACATAATTCTGGCCTTTTTATATCTAATAAATCCCAGCAGTTCGATAGGAACTCCTAGGGTTCAAGGTTACGTGGTATTCATATCCATCCTCGTAAAATATTCAAGAGTTCTTAAATAACACCGGGTGCAGAACATGTAGACGAGGGTTCGTATTTTAGGGACAGCATGGAGAACATCAGTGAGTCAGGGAAAAAAAAATCTGGAGCAATGGCAGGCTCCCATCACTCTGTAGTTGTTTGTCCTAACACCAATTTTTCAGTGAAACTAGGGACAAACAAACAAATAAACATTTATATTTTTAATGAACTAGTAATTAATAATAATAACTTAATCTACTGAAATGTTTTTTGTGACAACCACCGTAAGTTAACATCTTGGAATTATATGGAATTTGGTGGCATTTCATCAAAAAACTCATTTGCAATAAGTTTTTAATTAGATTAGCATATATATTATTTTTTTAGTTAATTAATGTTTTTTTTTTACACTTAAGCTCCCTAATAATAAATAATAAATCTACATTTTTTGTCAAAGTGAAACATTCTATTCTTTTTTTTACTTTATAACTGCTAGTTATATTCTAACTTATTTTAAACTAAATATTACTCTTTGTTTTTAGGAGAGAATTTGGAGAACTAGATTTTGACATTTTTATTAATTCTTAATTACTACATACACACACACCACACATACATAGATATATATATCTTTTTTTTTTTTTTGAGAATTTTAGGATTAGATTTTTTTTTTCCTCATTTTGTTTTTTTTTTCCTTAATTGATTAAATAGCAGTTTTGGAGAAATTTTAAAATGAGAGTTTTTTTTTTTTTTTTTGCTTTAAAATGATAAAATGGCGTAATCTGGCCTTGCATATCTAATAAAATTAGCATTTCTGTATGAACTCTATGGTTTCCAAGGTTAAGCATTCACGTATTCATCCTGCATCCTTAAGTGAAATATAAGGATCTGGCGGATTAAGTCTGCGTGACTGCTAAGCTAACAATTAAGATTCACAGGCCCAGTGCTCTACCTAGCCATTTTTATGGACAACAAAATTGTGCAGCATTCCTTCTGTGGTAGCCAAAATGGATCTTATTAATCTTTTCCTGCTCGATTTCCAAGCTCTTGAACAGGCCGAATTCAGGCTGAAGTGGCTCCTGAAATGTGCTGTAAACGGCCTGTATTCCCCTCCCCGGCACTGTGTGGCTGACTCTTGTTACTGGAAAAGAGGAGAAAGCACATTTTGTTAGGAAGGCCTGCAAGCCGGTGAGATATGAAATTCGGGGAGTCTAAAATTTTAACTGTTGAATTCGCCGCCTTGATCCTTTACCGTCAGTCGTCCTGTTGCTGGAAGCATGACAAGTTCGAAGCCGCCTTTATCCTCTACTGTGGCCTAGCTTATCCCCTGAGTGGATTGTAGACTCCACGGTAGAGATGAAGTGTCTCCCGGCCTGGAGCCAGGCAGAAACAGACACCTACAGAATCTATCAGATTTCCTTCACCCTCGCTCCACTCCCCCCCAAAAAAGAGTTTATACCAGCTGGACTGATCTCAACCTTAGCCACTGGGATATTGCCTCATAACGCACCCACAGCAGTCATAACAAAGTGTGCTTGTGATTTAGCTTCAACGCCATTGCGCCTCAAAAGTCAGATGAGAGACGCACTGGCTGACTAGGGATGAATGCTGACTAAAAAGGAACTGTGTATCATCACAGTTTCTGTAGCCCAGATTCACTGCTATCAAAATGCTACTCACTGAGACAGATTGTCTCAGTACAGTACGATAGGCATGTAGGCTGCCACACACCAATTTACACCCTTTATAATCACCAGTACGTGAAGATTTTTGCATGCGAAGAGAAAGAACTAGCCAACGGGCCTTTTTGTATGAAATCTGGTAGCCTCCTGAGGGCCAAAACTGAAACAGGGGAATCACTGGGTAGTTAAGAAGACTTTGATAAGGAGATATAGCAAAATACAAGGCTGAGAGACTTAGAGAAGATCTGGTTGGACATTGCAAGCACTTTTGCAAACCTTTTTGATTATCCTTATTAAGTCTACATCTGCTTGCAGGTAGTGGTTACATGGGATGCTCATGAGGCGATGTCTCCCGGCCAATGTGACGTTTTACAAATCTCGGCCTCCAGCTGATCGCTGTCCCCATACAAAGAATACATCAGGTGCATCAAAAACAAGGCAGATATGCTCTCGCGGCTATGGCGGCCTGGTCATTCAAACTTGTTTTAACACATGAGCAGAGTTCTAGGCGCGGGGAGGACTGGCTGGCTAAGCGGATCCAAACTTGCCTCTTCATTTCTCTCTCAATCACGTTATGGAAGTGAAACTTACACAAAAATGTGGGTGATTTGCTTTGCTGTGATAAGAGATGATTGGACAGGCCAGTTTGAAACGGTGACAAGGAATGCAAATAACTTCTAAGCAGCAAGCGAAAGAGCTTCCTTAAAGAAACAGCTATGATGAAGTATTAGTATGTCAAAGCTTGCGTACTATTTCGTCTACATACTCAAAGAAATTGTGTACTGTTTTCTTCACAAAACAGAAGCATACCTTTAGAGATTTATAGTATAACGTAGGCAAATTGTGGACGGCAGCAATGCTCTAACATAATTCTGTATTTTTAACTAAGCAGAACCATACTAACTCCATTCTCCTAGCTAATGAACAGTGGTTCTTTTTGTTAACTGTTTATCATAATGCTTTTAAAGTAACATTAAAAAAAAAAAAAAAATATTTTGAATATTGTGCAAGTATTGTATTATGAGATCAGTACTATGTATTGAACCAAATCATGACAAGTGTATTGTTACATCCCCTATATTCTATATTTTGTCTGTAACATAATTAACCATCATCATGAATAGTAAGACATTCTAGGTCAAGAAGTTGACTGAAATAGACTGCGTCAGTAGGACTAGTTTCTCAACTCTAGACAGTTTTTGTGTGGCATTTTTTGCAATACTTTTTGAAGGAGAATCTGTTCGATGGATTTAAACATGGAAAATGCTAGCTGCACTGAACTAATCTATGCTTAGCTGGCGGCACAAAAAAGCATGATCAAATTAGCCAAAACATTTATGAGCTGCAAATTTAAATACTTTTAACAGATTTACTGTTGTAGATTATCTGTTTTTTCAACCCGCTCAAAAAATAACATTCTTGTGTTTCAGGTGCATATTAAAATCGTACCGATATATTTAGTGTAAAAAAGCATGTTGACTTTGTTCCAAATTGTGTTGACAGTGTGGGAACAAGCTGCCTCAAACATAAATCAAGAAAATGAAGCAATTTGTTAGCTACATCACCCAGCCATCACCCCCCCTCAACCCCCATAGAGGAAATCTCCAGTTATGCTATACAAAGAAAAATCTACAAAATTTTGTATAACCACAACCTTAAGAGACTTCGAGAGTCACAATCAGCTTTTTGGCATAAACATGCCTTGCTAACTCAGAAAAACGTTCCAGATCTTATAAAACGGAGCCTAAGCACATTTCACAGTGAAGCTAATATAGACACAACTGAACGGAGCAAGTGTTTTCTTTGAAGCCAGCTTACAAAAAAAGTGCTCTGGCATTTGCAGAGAACGCAATACATGCATTTGAGCCTGAATGTCTGAAATCAGCCGACTGACTGCTAGAGACAAAGTGCTGCTGCAAGACTCTTGGAGAGTGGGGTGGAGTCTGGTGAAACTAAAGGCCCAGAATCCACCACACATAAGGGCCTTTCGCTCCGCAGGATCCTTTTCATAGTACCAGAACTAATTGTGGAACTACCCACTTTTGGGCGTCTTCGCACCGCAGGAACTGAGTGCGATTTTAGTACCGGACTGCCTTTTTCAAGAACCAAATTAGCTCCTACCCCAGAGCAGGGTCTAACCAGCACAACTGGTAATACCCGTTGACGTTCGAAAAACGCCCTCACCCCCTCTGGCATGATTTAAAACGACCATGTAACATACGGTAAACATTGAAGTAGTATGACGAACAGCGATAAATAATCGGACGCTAAAGTGCAGGCACTTGCACAGCAAATGTAGCACTTACCCAATTGTCATTGGTTCTTAGTAATCCTTTCCATTGTTTTCAATCGCTTTACGTATACATCGACATTCCATGTCCATTATTGTGAAACCCGCGAGACACAATAAAAACACAGCTCCGATCACAGCATCCTCCATCCTCCTGTTGTTAACGTTGCTGACAGCCGTGCAGAAATGACATCGCTGTTGACCGGTTTACGTCACGTCCTAGTACACACTACGGTTCGACTTGGAAAACTCAATATGGTTATGGGAAAACAGTTACACGCAACATCGTCCCAGTACTTGAACATTTAAGTTCTGGAACTAAAGCGGTATTGCAAAAGGCCCTATAGTCTATTTGAAATAAGCATGACAATAGGGGTGTCCCATTCACATACTTATGTGCTAATCTATAGCATTTTGTAGTGCTCTCACTAAAATAATCCTGAAGTGCGTACTGCACTTCAAATCCCTGGATGATACACCAAAGAAAATCACCAAAGTCTGGAATGTCGTACTCTTCATGCAATCAAAAATCAATTTTCCTTACACGTAGCAGGAGGAGGAGAATGGGGAAAATCTGACTAGATGCTGGAGGACAAAATAACCATCTAAAAAAAACGCAAAAGTGCATACAAAACTTTTCATTTGCTTCTTGAAGTATTTTTGTCTACTGTTTAGACGTTGTTCCACAATAGAGTTCTTCGTTAAAGAGTCTTAAAGCATGTGAGCCAAATCAACACAGCTACGAGGTCCAATCACACTGCTTAAGACCTTTGATTGAAGCAAAAAAAAAGTATTGAAAATCAGACACAGGTACTAGACTGGTCTACCTAATAGCACTGAATAAAGGAAAAAGACACTACAATCCCATGAAGCACTACAAATGACAATCAAATTCTAATAACAATGGGGACTTATAAAACTTTTGCATTTAAAGTTGTGAGTTTCTCTAGAAAACAAACAGATTTTACATTTATTGAGACCCACGCGATTATGCAGAAGCTCACCGCGACGCAAGGATGGTGTTAATTTTTCTGCACAGAATCATGGGTTGTAATGTACGTTTTCCACCATGAATTCACGGAGGCTGTCTCAAAAAAAGCTATGATACCCACTGATCAACAACCTTGGAGCTCACAACATGTCTGTCTTTAAAGAATTACGTGTATAAGTTTCATTAAAAATCTATTTGCCTGTGGACGAAAAAGTGTAGGTGGTTTTTACTTTTGGATCCCGACTGTTGCAGTCTGTATGTCACTGGGGGAACACCATTGTCTTTTTTGCATGTCTGAGAAATGGTCCATGAATCGCCTGCTTAGATAGGAGGAGACATATTCAGACAGGAACTCACCTCGGCTACGTCATCATCGATCGCCCCTTTCACTTGTGAAAAGCACCACGCCACATCGTTCCCCGCTCCGGCTCTGAAAACATAAAAGCCAATTACAAGTTTGTTGCAGCCCACAATTAAAAAAAAATAAATAACCTTGGACATCTCTGGGAAAGATAGTTTTGAAGCTTCGAAATATCAAATAAACCTACAAGGCACTTTTAGTTTGCTTAAAATTCTCCTTAATATTTGATTTGATTAAAATCATCTTCCGTTATAACATAAAAAAACAACAAGGGTATAGCCTACTACAGAAAGACCTTGACGCGCAGTGAGAAAAACAGTGCTAAAATGCATCACACAAAAAAGAAAACCAATGCTAAAATACTGTCTACACTCGCAATAATCCAAATCAAATTTAAGGACGCCGTCTTGCATCATTTTTTTAATGAGAGTGGAGAAACGGGCCGAGGCAAATCCCGAGAGGTGCTGTTTGAGGCAGCGCCAAACTGGTTGGGTTTGTTCTCGAGACAAGCGGCTACAGGAAACCCAATAACAGGCCTGTCGATAAGAAACCTGAATAAGGAGAAAACAGTGATTTTGCAAAAACACAAAACAAAACTGATATAATCTACCCTGTCTCTTGTCAGAAATCAGAAAAAAACATTGAAATACTTAAATTTCGGAGAGTATCTGAACAACTTGGAACGTTCTTTCTTGTTTCTTTTTCTACATGCGTTCAGAAGTCATGATGTGTATATATATATATACATACATTATATATATATATATATATATTATATATATATATATATCTATACCTATAATACTATACATTTATATATATATATATATATATATATATATTATATATATATTTGTTTCTTATAGATAGAAATCAAAATCACTGCACCCATTAACGACAGAAAGGGCGTGTGTGTAGAGGGTTGATTTTTGTGTAAGTGAATCCTTCCACCCCTTAGCAACTGATCTGATTTCTTTTCTGTTAATAATAATAATAATAATAATAATAATAAGTCTGATGGGGTTTGTCATTGCTCATGACTCTGCAGATGCCGGTTAAAGTTCGCTAACGTTACTTTAACGGGGGTGATTTAAAAAAGGGCGAGATGTCAAGCAGATTTACACAACAGGCCAGGTGATACATGAACACAGGAGGACGAGGAGCAGGACACGTTTATCCGGCGCCTATTCATTTTTTCAACCGACATTAAAAACCCCGTAGCGACCGCGCATCCCCGCTAACGAACGAGGAGTGGGTTTAGCCGGACAGATTTCCGCGCAAATGCAGCTCATCGCTGAAATACCCAGATCCACAGAGGAGCATCAGTACTGAAAATAATCGTCCAAAATACGAATAAAAACCCGATCCGAAATCAGTTTTGCCGATTTGCTGGCGAACGGGAGGGGTGAACGAGGCAGCTAAGTGCTAGGCTACTGTCAGCGGTTCAGCGATGCCGACGAGGGCTTCAGCACCAGCCGCGGCGCTCAGTCCAACAAACAAAAGCTGCTGCTACAATAAAAACATCATTTAATACAACCCGTGCCCGAGCAGCTCCCTAAACCTGCCAAGTTACCTGCCATGGCGAGAGTGGCGATGTCTTGATCAGCAGTGTGAAGGCAGCGACCAGAGCAAGAGTTCCAAGAGAGTCGCCGAAAAGGCAGTTTTTCAAAATAAAAGCGCTTGATCCTGAGAAAAAAATGGTACAGAAATGCAATTAATAACATACAATTTGATTTATTATTAAAAATGAGTGGTTATCAGATTAACAGAGAGCTTCCCTGCATTCTATGAGTTAGTCGAGCAAGTAACGTACAAGTAGGTAAGAAAAACAAACAGATAAAAGTCTCCTGTGTTTCTTCTGTTCATCCTGCGCGCAGGGAACCGACTCCATTCATTATTCTGCAAATCTTTGGAGGACCAAAAGTAACCTGTTTTTTTTTTTTTCATAATAGTTTTTCAGGTGGCACTTTCGTTTACATGCATCCGTTAATTATATATCTTCACAATGCAATGTTTCTTTACTGTCTACTGTACCTGTGTGTTCATGCACTTTATTTAATATTGATGATGTGTCTGCAGCCAGTGGGGCTGATACATTATTTTTCAAAAAACTTATTAGTGGTAAATGATACTGAAATATTGATACTGGTGAAACGTAAATGATGCCAAAGAGCTTCATGTGACAGGCATCTCTAGTGTTCATTTAAACTGTCACAGTGCTGTGGAGCAATGCCCATTTTATATATCTAAAGATGCATGATGTGCCAACATATATGTTCTTTTTTTATTATTATAAAAAAAAAAACTAAAATTATACTTTAAAACTTACACAATTACATTCACAGTATAAAATACTACAGATTTTGAGAATAAAAACACTAAATGACTAAATTAATCATGTCTGCCTTAAATCTGATAATAATTTACAAATCTATAATGGATAAATGAAACTGAGATCTTGAAACAGGTGAATGTAAACCTACTAATTTAAAAGTGTAATTTGTTTAGATTATTAACAAATAACTGATGTACCATATAAAACGGATTTACACCATTATGAAAATAAAAGATTTTGTTCCATTACATTAAAATGAAACACATTTGTTTTTTGTTATTCACTTTTATTTTGAAATTGTTTTGTCACAATTATAACAACACAGGTTGTGAGGTAATTCACTAACGTATTAATACTTCAAAACGTAGGCCAATATTACAACTTATAACGCTGGGCGTATATTGAAAACTTTATTAAAAGCTTAGATTATCCCAGCTGTATTTTTGAAGGAAAATCACGCTTTGTACGGTCCCCGCTACCACGTCACTTCCGGCTCTTACCTCAGCTTGCTTGACTGCTGCTGCAGTTTTTGGTATCAGAAACTGTCCAGATAACTTTGCCGGATTTATTTTTATTGCAAAACAGTTCGCTGAGGGTGAATGAAAACGGACCTCGGAAAGAAGCTCTTTTCGGTAGTCCTTTCGTTCACTCGTTAATCTGAAGATCCCGAGGCTTTCTCCCTGCAGCCCTCCCTCCTCACAGCTCCATCCTCCTACAACCTCTCTCAAATTCAAAATGGCGCAACCCCGCCCTGCAGTGACGCCATCCGCACTGGCCATTCATGACTGGATGCTGGGGGGGACGATGACGTAACTACGATGATTTTTGGGGAGGCTGCAGACCTGGAGCACGCAGATCTACACACCCCCTGTTGTTCCTGATGCGTCCAATAGGGGGACGGGATACACGGCGAAAGGATTAAACCCACGCGCGAAAACTTCATATAATAACCGTCCCGTCCATTGACATCGACTAATTGATTGTTTTTTGTTTTTTTTTTTTGGTAAATTTAAATATAAACATTACATTAAGATATCAGATGATCTGCACTACGGTTTAAAATATCTGTAAATATTTACTGTTTGTCTACATACAAAAAAAAAAATATATATATATATAATTCATTAATGTTACACATTAACATTACACATTTAATTAGTGGAATTTATATATAAAGTTACATTTAGGCTAGATATTAACAATATTTAGCCCATCAGTGTAATCATATGGACCATCAATGAAATATTTCTTTAATATTGATTTATGCTTTAGTGTTCTCCATTGGTTGTCATACCGCAAAAGAAACAGTGTCCTACAAAGCATTTTATAAAGACAAACACAATTCGCCTTTTCTAAAATTTCAAGGGCCATTCAGCCATCTGAGAAGAAAGAGACAACTTTTTTTGTGTACAACAATATTATTTGTTAACACTATTTATTAAAAGCATGAACTAGGATGGACTCCCGTTGATGATCTCTTTTAATTGTGTTAAGTCCCGTCACTGTTTGACTGTTTAACCTAAATGAATGAGGTGTTCAGCACAGAGGGCCATAGGAACGTGGGCAATCATTTCTTAGCTGTGGACCTAAAGATGTCTCTATGCTGGTTCAGAAGGAGGATCTCTCTTCAGAGTGGCTTCAGTACCTATAGGGATGCATAAGCAATGGCAGGGAGTATAAAATACATATTATGACAATCCATTTCACATTGCATTATCTTTGCCTTATGATATCGGGGCAAAATCACCCTCCATAAAAACCAGCATAAAAGAACAATCCCTCCAAACCACAAAAGTTTAATAATTAACTATATTCTTATGAGTTACACCATGTAAAGTCTTACAACATAACAGATAATGATCTGAGCCAGTGGCTTGTGTTCATGCAAGGAACAACCTTCATAAAAGCACTATCATAAAAAACACAAAAAACACTAATAAAGAATACCTTTTATTTTACTTTTTGTTATTTTACCTAAATTCCATGGAGAAAATAAATGGGAAAAATACTTCTGTAAGCAAGGTGAAGGACAGTCAGTCATTCTGTGGGGACATGACTGTTTGACCTTAGCCTGTAGATGTGCAAGCGAGCTTTATAACAGTTTAAAGTGGGTTGTTCTGTTCTGTAAAACAACTGACAAAATGTGGAAAAAAAGAAAACAGAAATAGAAAAAAAATGTATGCACAACTTAGTTCATAAGCAGTAGTTTGCAGGTGTATTTGACACATACTGGGATGACCAACTGAGCTCCTTTATTCAGAACATGTTTATAGTTTTAAATCACATATCAACGTATACATGGACATGAGATTACAAAGAAATAAAAGATTACAGATTCCTGCCACGCGCCACAACAGTGATTAGGGTCGGTACATTTCTGAAGGATGTTCTGGTAAAACATAACAAGAATATGTCAACAGATGGCTGCATTGCCCATCCAACAGACTAATTGGCAGTGTTGCTCTAAAACTCCTAACAAATGAGTACAGCACGGATGCACTGAAAAACTAGCAGCCAGGTGGCAGTCTTGCACCATCAAAATACTTCAGTATTGATCCACCTTGATGAACAGTGAGCAGATTTCTCTCACAGACCATAAACTATTGCATTATTTCCTCAAAACCGATTTTGGATCAGTCTAAATGGATAAGAGTTGATACTGGCCTTATAAAAGTAGAAAACCATCAGATGCAACCAGGAAGAAGGGCATCATCATTTCGCCTTCTCGTGTGATGGTGGCTAAAATCTAATACACTTCACTACTGATATTTGCAATAGGTTTAGCACCGAAGTTTAAAGATATGAGAAGAAAAACAGCCTGGGTGCTATACCAGCAGACTATAGAGGCAGTGCATTTGGCCATTCACATGCTCTTGGATCGGTCTCCGGTGTTGACAGACTTTTGAGGGATGGCGGTTTTAATTACAGTGTGAAGAGGCACGCTCACACATGAGTGCCAGACCTCCAGGACACTCGGGCTGCCAGGGCTCTGAACTTGACCACTGCAGTCATCCATTCCAGAGAGAAGCTCCCTCCACTGAGGAATATCTGCTCTGATTGCCCTTGCTGCAGAGTGCCAGAGCCGGGCTTTTGTAATAAATAGCCCTGAAACATTCATGCGGCAGGTTTTCAGAGAGATGAGATGAGCAACCGAGATCGATCAATCGATCATCCATCTATCTATCTATCTATCTATCTATCTATCTATCTATCTATCTATCTATATCTCTATCTATCTATCTATCTATCTATCTATCTATCTATCTATCTATCTATCTATCTATATATCTATCTATCTATCTATCTTCTTGAGCAGTGAATCAGCATATTACAATGATTTCTGAAGAAAAATGCATGTGACACTGAAGACTGGAGTAATGATGCTGAATATTCAGCTTTGACATCACAATGAATAAATGAATAAAAATAAATCATATATTTACTATATTAACTTAACATTGCATACAAATATTCAAAAAATAAAAAAATAAATTTGTATTTAGATCAAATAAATGCAGCCTTGGGGAGCATCAGAGACAAAAAAATAAATAAAAAACTGTCATATTATATATATATTTCTGTAAGACTGGAAAGAACTCTAACGTTTTAAGTAGCAAGAGGTGGCTTGTTATTTATGAAGAACTAAATGACTGTTTAAAGGTCCACTCATTAATTAATTCCTCATTAAAAGGTTTTCCCCAAAAGAAATTAACAGCACTTTCGAAAAACATGTTTAATATTATTAACATGTGCATGATGAAGGCTCGTAAAAGATTGTTGAATGTTGAGATCACATGACGCAATGGCTTTAATCTGATAAATCAATCAAATTAATTAAAAAATGTATTAAACAATGTAGTCAATAGAATCAGTAAGTGAAAACGTGATGCTTTTAGATTCATTTTATGGTATTACACATTTTTGTATTGTTTTATATTATATTTCAGTTTCATGATCACTTTTTCAAAACCAACCTTCATTTTAAAACTTCAGTAATAACCTGGGTGCCAATGAGAGATGCTCATCACTGTCCACATTTACAAGTGTGACGCTCAGAAAGATGCTCAACAGAATGAGTTTGTGTTGACTGTTGTGATTGTGGAACTCATTTGGAGATAAGAATGTCCTTCTTTCAGTAGCATCATTAGCACGCCAGATGCCATTTAGATCACAATTAACTCATCACAATAAACATTGGTTTTAATTAAGTAAACAATCCTGTAACTTGGTAATGGTTTAGCTGGTTTATCTCTCAAGGAAGTTTGAGGCTCCGTCCACATAATCCAGATATATTTGCGAAAATGGCATTTTCGTTCCAAAATGTTCTCCACCCACACAAATTTTTTTTTTTTCAACAGTTTACACTGACACATCTGAAAATGCTTAAATCATCTTGCCGCACATGTGTAAAAAGTCATAAACGCTCAGTGAGATGATACTAAGAGACCAGACATAATAAAGTACTCACACTATTATTCAGTTATTAACAAAATATCCCACCAGTCCAGGTCACACTCTTAATCAAGATTCCAGGTGTGGTCTAAAACACATTTGTTGTCATCTTTTGCCACAGGACAGCAATTGTGAGTAAATATTCTGTCATCTATGAAGAAATGTAATGTGAAGACTCTACAAAGTAACATTTATCTTCAGAAACATTATTAAAGTGAATAGCAGCCACAAGGCCAATACAACCATAGATATTTATGGGTACAATATGCGTTCCATGACTAAACAGGATGTATCTAAACAGATTTTAAAACACTAGGCATCTTACTGACTTTGTAAATAGGCACAAAGAAAAAAACTGGCCAACATACACTAAATGACTGAGAATCATACACTACCCAGACTTTAAAATAGTTCTGATCACAACAAACCTCATGCAGAAGACTTGTGGTTGTTTGCTAGGAGACATGGGAATCAGCTGAACATATCAAAACATGATTTGATGGATTCATAGTCTGAAGCTAAAAAAATCGGAATCTGTGACCATGCAATTTTCATCCAAAAATGAACATTCTGTTATAATTTACTCACTTTCATGTCATTTAAGATTTATATGACTTTATTTCCATGACAGACCGATGTTCATTTTTGGTTGAACTGTCCCTTTAAATTTCAGAATTTAAGTTTTAAGACAGTCATTTTTGAAAATTATGATTAATATACAATGAAAAATTACATCATCCAGTGCTATCCTCATAAGGTTCCTTTGAGGATATGGAGAGGTGGGTTCTTATGGCCCTTCATTATTTCTCATTAAGGCCTGTCTATGAGGACCATTAAGCAGACAAAAAAGATAATCACCTCCCTAGAGTACTGACCTCTTTATGCTTCTGTTTAGGTGGTTTTAAACAGAAAAAGCCAACCTCGATTGTAGTGTGGTCCACTTCCACAAAAACCATCCACCGTAGTAACTGGATTCTGACACATCATTAATTTCGTTTATGGGAAGACCAGCACTTCCTCCGAGCTCGCAGCCTGTTTGAAAACAGATAAATTGGCTTTTACATGTAACAATAAAGACCACGAAGGTGAGTTTCCCGATTAAACGATCAAATCAGACATGACAAATCTGAAATTATTATATGGTTTGTTACCAGCAGGTGTTTATTAGAGCTCTACAACTTGACATCTGGAATTTGCTATTGATTGGAATATGTAAACATACAGTCATCACAATGGTGCTATATTGGTAACAAGCCACCATGGTTTTTTGACATTTTAATTAGCGAGCCACCTGTGGTGTGCAAACTGCATCTTGTATTCCGTTACGATTCTAGTATATCATTTCATGACATATGGAAACACAGCGTTTCCACATAATACGTTGTAGATTTATAGGGACGTTTGTGGAAAATAGAGGTTCACCTTTTGAAGTATCCCAATCTAAATAACTCAAAGCATTTATATCAACATAGCTCACTGAACAAAGAGATGTCAGGTAAAGATAACACGGCTGCTGGCATGTACCACTCCGGTGTTGCGTCACTTCATATTTTAAGATGTGAGTCATCGCCTCCACCTCCTCACCTCCCTTTTCATTTCGGCTCCTCTGTGGTCGGTTTGGCCTCAGGGCTCAGCAGGAGAACAGCCCTTGATCGTTTACCTTCACAGGACACATTTTCCTTCTTTACATCAGTTTCCCACAGCTCATTAACAAGGGCTTGTGTACTTTGCCGTTCTCGAGGGGCTGAGTGGAGTTGCCAGAAGGCCTATTAGCGCAAAGCCTCCCTCCCTCTGTTTTTTAAGCTCATTCACTGTTACTATTTCACCCGCTAGTGAGCAAGTGTTTTCGGCCTGAACTGCTTCATTATGAAGCACCGCTCATTTCCGTACTCTGGAGTGTGCGCATCCTGATGCTGAGTTTTTTTTTTTTTTTTTATGGGGACAGCAGCACTCTGGAGATCTTTAATCGGAGCGGAAAATCATCCTTAATGTTGATGTTCAATTCTAGCATGGGCAATTATCACAGTACATCTCATGCAGGATAATAATCTCACCACTCTGTATTCATAGTTACCTTGGTTTACCTTGGATTTGACACAGACAAAACCTTCATATTAGCCCTGCATGGACAATTGAATAATAATATTCATCGGCTGACAATGATGCCTATAGCTGTTTTTACAGTCACAAATAACTGGATTAAGTGTTATTTAGGAGGAATAGTTCTGGGAAAAAACCTTTCTCCCGCAAATAGTTGCACTAAAGTCATTTTTACCCAACTTCACAGAGGGCGTCTGAAGAGGCAAACGTATAGCTACAAAAAGGTCAGTTGTGTTTCAGTCAGAATTGATATTGGAAATGTCTTTTAAAATCCAGTTCATGTCCTTGAAATCAGTTTTTTTAAATTCGTTTTGGTACTTTTTTCTCAAGTAAGGTGTATATTTTTAAAACTTTTAGTACAGAAATCCAAACTGATCACACTTGTAACACCACTTGTCATTCTTTTAAAAACTGATCTCATGCTTTCATTATAATTTCAAAACATAAGGTTATTGTAATATTGAGAACATTTGATTTAATCACCAAAACACAAGAGTACGATCTTCTTTCAATTTAGTTCTTTTAAACAGTCGGTTCGTTTAAGAGCAAACAATGCAAGATACATGTTTCAAATCACATTTTTGCTGAAATAATTACAGTAATAGATTAAATACAGTAAATACATTACTTGCTTAACTCACCATATAAAATCCACAATGTTTGTAAAATTATTTATCCAGTGTTATCAAAAAGATGTGTTGAAGCTATGACATGGCCATAAAGTTTTGTGCCAGAACAAAGTTTACTGTCAATGCAGTAAATATCTTCACCGTGCCATATGACTGAATCTATAATGTAGCTGAACTTTTCAGATGAAAGGCGAGTTATAGTATATAGTATCACATGGCATAATGTAATGCAACATGCTGTTTGATGCCATCTGTCTCCCTTCTTCTGATACATCTCTGATCAGTTCCTCTCCCTTGTCTCCTGCTGTACGTTCACAAATTGAAAAACACAGTTTTACAAATGACTCTGAGGACGTCCTCAAAGGGAGGTTTTGGTGATTTTCCTCATAAATATTTGAGAAAGTGAGCATTTCATGATCTGTTGTGATATTAGTACTCAGTTGCTTGTGAAAATAGTACCAAAGTGAATACAAAAACTGTGAACTGAATCTGATTTGACGTTACAATCTGTAACAGGTTGGCTGTCTAATCAAGCACACGACAAAGGAGTAAAGTTCCAGAGAGCATTTAATGCAAAATCCAAGAGTAATCCAAATGTAAATCCAAACACAAACCAACATCACCAAAACAATACCAGACACAGAATTTAAATACAGGGGAGAATGCAATCAGGGAGAAACAGAACAGGTGTTGGGCTAATTAACAACCAATGAGACTAATGAATTACTAAGGAAACAGATTAACCAGGGAACTAATGTAGAGGAACAGAAATACAGAGAAAACCAAAATGTAAAAGCACAGAACAGAAACATGACACAATCAGAACGCTAAACTGAAATTTAAATTTGAATGTGAGGAAATTAACTGAAATTCAACTGAGCAAAAATAAAGTCTGAATGAAAAGTCTAAAAAAGTCTAGCTAGACAGACAGACAAACAGAGATAGATAGATAGATAGATAGATAGATAGATAGATAGATAGATAGATAGATGAACTGATATGAACAGAGAGACAGACAGACAGACAGATAGATAGATAGATAGATAGATAGATAGATAGATAGATAGATAGATAGATAGATAGATAGATAGATAGATACTGTAGACATAGATAGATAGATAGATAGATAGATAGATAGATAGATAGATAGATACTGTAGACATAGATAGATACTGTAGACATAGATAGATAGATAGATAGATAGATAGATAGATAGATACTGTAGACATAGATAGATAGATAGATAGATAGATAGATAGATAGATAGATAGATAGATAGATAGATAGATAGATACTGTAGACATAGATAGATAGATAGATAGATAGATAGATAGATAGATAGATAGATAGATACTGTAGACATAGATAGATAGATAGATAGATAGATAGATAGATAGATAGATAGATAGATAGATAGATAGATGAACTGATATGAACAGAGAGACAGACAGACAGACAGACAGACAGACAGACAGACAGACAAGACAGACAGATAGATAGATAGATAGATAGATAGATAGATAGATAGATAGATAGATAGATAGATAGATATATATATAAAAATAAAACTATGCCAAAGCTGTTTTATAAAGACTATTTTCATCTGGCTCAGAGGTAGAATATGTAATAAATGATATAACTAAATATAATGTTTTGGTGGAATACACTGATTGTGAGAAACTGTATCACATGCTTGAACATTGATAAATAATTCTCCTGCACACACTCACTGACAAAGGCACCTCAAATGCATTTACTTTAATGCCTTTGGCAGATGGTTTTTATCCAAAGCGACTTGCGTTGAAGCTATAGATTTAATCCGTTCAAACATTCCCTGGGCATCAAAAAAATGTTTTTAGTGCTGTTTGCCTCAGGCTGTCTGAGCTACAGGAACACTAGCATCTGATGCTGCATTTCTGAACAGAACCAAAGCCAGTAAGGGGCAAAAGAAGGTAGGAGTCAGCATATTTTAGTACAGCTTTTATGCGACATTGTATCTTCACATAATTTGGAGGCACAAAGAGCCTTCAATGGTTTGTAAGTTTTTTTGTTTTTTTTTTATGGAAAAGCACGCAGAAAATGTCTCTATCACCTGACACATATCACACCTGTCTCTCTGACAGCCACAGGCTTTGTAAACAACAACGTCAAAGAATCTGACCACTGCATTGATTAGTCAGTCTGAAGAATTTGAGCTGCCTGTCATTTTGAATTTAAAGGAATAGTTTTCCCAAAATATAAATTCCGTCATCATTTACTCAACCCTCATGTCATTCCAAACTTGATTTTCTTCTGATGAAAAAAAAAACAAAATAAATAATAATAATAATAATTGTAGGTTTCGGTGATAATAATAATAATAATAATAATAATAATTGTAGTTTTCGGTGATATGCGATTCTACATTATAATCCTGCACTTCACACTGCAGCCCAGTAGGTGTGCTAAAACACACCTTTTACACCGGTTAGTCAACTTCTATGAAGCAGCAGATGAACATTTAAGATGACTTAAAACTTGCACAGATCATTTAGCAAGCTACAAATTTATTGCACAAATACATATATGAATACATTCGATCCTGTTTAATATGTATACAGATCCAGAGGATCAGATCCGGTCAAGTCCAAAGAAACTGCTATAAATGGCAGTCAGAAGTGAAAGACCTGAGTCTATGTAATCTCCTCAGAGCTAATAGAAAAAACTCAAAGGCTCAGATATAAAAAGGTCAGAGAGAATGTATTTCCAGAGCCCATTGAAGTGTGGAGAGTGATAGCAGACTTATCAGAGTGAGGGCTTGGATGGCCTTTGTTTCTGAGGGTCATGGGTAGCACAGGCCTGATCACTGGCTCTGGAATTCATGAATGTCATCAAAGCAGTGGCGACGTTCACAGGCCTTTGAACTTGAGCTCCAAAATGCTGTCTTTCGCTGATTACATGTTTCTGTGCTGTTATTGCAGGAGCAACTGAGGTTTCTGTTTTTATGATTATCAGTAACAAGGAGGGCAATTACATAGCATGTCTTTAGTTAATGACTTTCATTTTCAAAACAAACATGAAAACTCTGTCATCATTTACTCACCCTCATGTTATTACAAACTCGTATCTTTTTTTTTTTTTTTGGAACATATTTTGAAGTATGTTAATGCTTTCCATATAGAAAAAAGTACAAAAAGCACCAAGAATAATAAATTTTGTGTTTTGTGTTTTTAAGTAAAACGAGTAGAATTGTGAAATGTTATTACAATTTAAAGTAACTGCTTTCTAAGTGAATCTATTTTAAAATATAATTTATTCCCTTTATGCAAACCTGAATTTTCCACTCTTCAGTGTCCTTCAGAAATCATCTAATATGCTGATTTATTGCTCAAGAAACTAGATTTAAAAAAAAAAACAATATTGAAAACATTTTTTATGCAACTTTTTTATACATTTGATACAGTATTTTTTGCAGTATTCTTTGTGGAATATAAAGTTCAAGAGAACTGCATTTAAAAATATATATATAAATCTTTTGTAACAATGTTAAAGTATGAAAATAGTTATTCAATGTTTTTTTTTAATACATTTTTGATACATTCTGCACAATACATTTTTTCAGGATTCTTTGAGGAATAAAAAATTTCAAAAGAACAGCATTTTCTAAATATAAATCTTTCATAACAATGTAAAAGTCGAAAATAAAAAAAAAAAAAAAAAAAAAAAATTAAAAAAAAAAAATGGCCAATTCCTTTCTTTCAAAAAGCTGGAAAATAAATAAATAACACAACATGGATGTCATATTGTGGCCAAAACACATGGAATGGCAATACATTCATCTAAGAATGGGAATGATAAGCTTCGATGAGAATGAGAAACTCTCACCTTAGTGTTGTTTGAATCACAGATGCAGTGCTTTGGCAGGCAGTGGATCATCATCTCATTAAAAACAACACAAGCATCAGGGACATGCTCACGCTGTCCAGACCACAAATAACTCTGGCAGGGCAATGTGGAATTTTTTCGCTACGATCCAGATTGATGTAAACAGCTTTTGTCAACAGTGCGTGTAGGCACAAGTTAGAGGCTATCAGAGAAACAACAATCACATATGTTTTCACAGGGCTGGCTGTTCTTACAAATATCAGATATGAGGGACGAGGCGAAGCCTTATAACATTTCACATTAATATGAGTTTTCACCTGTTTACAGTAAAAAGAAGAACTGAATCATTAATAAATGAACCGTTCTTGAATTTATCAATCAACTTCAAAGCATGTTTAATGTGGTGGAATTTCTGTTTTTAACATTTTTTGGAATCACAGCAAAAAACACAACTGAATAACATTTTTACTTCTTTTCCCCACATTTTAAATTTTTTTTTTTTTTTTTAAATGGTAGAAAAATACAATTCTCTGCTCTAGTCAGGTTTTAAAAAGAGTTACTTATAATTGTTACGTGGGAGTGTAGGTGTAGGGGAGTAGGTTGATCACCCAGTTTGTTACTTCTCGAAAAAGTTCACGTTATGTCAACGCAGATATCGTACCATCGAAAAAGAGGCTCTTGCGTTGCTATTAGCGTTGGCAAACATTTCGAGGTGTATTTAGGTGGAAGTTCATTTCCAACTTGTGGTGTATACCGACCACAACCCACTTGTTTTTTTGGCTCGGATGTCTAATTCGAATCAACGTTTAATGCGCTGGGCATTAATAATTCAAGAGTTTAATTTGGATATCCGACATAAAAGAGGCTCGTAGAATATTGTCGCGGAATGCGCTGTCTCGAGTTTATGGTGCTGAAGTGTAAAATAATTAACAGTAGTGCAGTTGTAGTAGATACAAAAACTTCCTGTTAGCATCTTTCTGGTGGGGAGGTGTTACGTGGGAGTGTAGTAGGTGTGTGGTTTATGGGGAAGATGGTATTTGTGGTCTAGTTTTCCCTGGCGTGTTTTTCTTCCTCCTCTTTTGTTACTCTCGGTGACTGGAGTGATCAGGTGGAGCTGCTAACGAGTGCCCTGATTGGTGACTGGAGTGATTGGGCGCTGTATTTAAGTCTCCTGAACCAGGGATATACGGCCCTCCCCGCTCTCATGGCTTCCTTGAATGATAGGACAGATGTGTTTTCTATGTAGTATGGTGCCCATAGTGTTGTTAAATGGTTGTTATGAGACCTTTGTTGTAAACCACTATCTTTTGCTCTGGTTATGACTCTTTTGTTAAATCCTGATCCTTACTAATGTGGAGCATGGTAGGGAGGTGGGTGCCTTTCTTTTATTATTCGTTTTTTCTCCTGGTTATGATAATTAGGGAGGGAAGCTTTTGTACTTTTGTTTAGTTTTCTTTTAATTCTAGGTTAGTATCTCTAAAATGAGTTAGCTTTGTTTTGTTATTGTTTTGGCTCTTCCCCCCCTCCTGAAGCTTATGTTGCTCCTTATCTACTTTTGTTTAATAAATTCACTTTTTCACTTTAAAGAGTGTTTTTGGTGTTTTGAAGCCTTGGGCGAGTGAGAGCGGGGACTCCAGGGAGTCTGTTGATCGGCTCCCTGATTATTGTTATGAATGGGTTTTGAAATCCTCTTTGACTAGAGATTTGACCTTATTCGTAAATTTAACATTAGTTAAAATAAAATATATATATAAAAATTGTTTAAATTGCTGTTGTAAAATAAATAACTAAATCTGAAATAAAAGTGAATAAAACAACATAGACATATTTAAAAAAACACAACAAAATTACTAATACTTTAACTAAAATGAAAATAAAAACAGACAGAAAATATAAAAAAATCTAATAATAAAAAAACAAAGTATCTCAAAATAATAATAAAATGAGTAAGTAACAAAAGTAGATATTATAAAAAAAAACATAATAAAAGTTCTGTTTTAATAAAAACGAAATCTTAAAATTAATTATATATATGTGCAGTCTTATTGACTACTTAATTTACTTTTGTTTTTGTTTGCTCTTTGTGTATTTTTCAGTTTCCAAAAAAAGAAAATAAATGTGTAGCAGTTTTTTTTTTGACAACTTTTCTTTAAAAAAGTATTTTTGTTTATGTTTCAAAGAGAAAAAAAAACACCTCAGATTTGTCTATATTATTTGTGTACTTTTTTGCACAAAGTACTTCTTTTTTAGCAGGGCCTCAAAACATTTTATACATCCTTTTCCAGTCGTTTATTCATCTAGCTTTCTGTCTTCATAAATACAGAATCCCGTAAAAATTGACTGTTTGTTATTCTGGCTTGTGTAAAGCAGATTCCTTTGCCCAACTGAAAAGCTGTGAATTATAAATAGCGGCGGGATGGGAAATTTGTGTCTTCTGGGGACAGTCTGTAACTGTGACAACATCATACTGAACAACAACTCTTGTTGATGCACAGTGTTTGCAAGCACAGGTTTCATGGGATCTGTATCGACTAGAAGAGAAGGCTATACGTCCTGCCGAAGGCTTCGTAATAGAGAGTGACCTTTCCACACACCCACTGTTTTCACGCACCTCATTTTGACCGTCATTTCTCCTTGCACCGAGGACCATTTAGTATTACGGGCAGAAACTTTTCTCACTTGAAGTATGGTATTGCAGTAATGTGCTTAATGAGGCTGTAAAATGACATATTTTACTAAAGCCACCGGGCTGCTGATGAATGCACATTATAAACCTAAATACATTTCTCTAGTTCAATTGTTGTGGCCAGTGATTCCATGAACTACTCTCAAATTAAAGTCCTCGACGGACACAGCCAGTGATTCAAGGATGATTTTTGACTTGAATATTCCATGACAGCTTACCAAACGCTTCAACACATCTTCCAGCAAATAATCAATGGTCTTTTCAAAGAAAATGAATTCTTCTTCTCAAAGTGGGAGGCATTGTTGGATTACAGACTGCATATTACTCCCAACATGCCACAAACTCTTCGATTGGACTTTAAAATCTCGGTCCACACCATCCCAACAGCGCACAACTGTCATACGTATCATGATACGTACTCCACGTATATGTAATGATTGTGAAGAGCAAGTTTAGGAAAGTCTATAGTATCCAAGGAGGATTTTTGATGACTTTCACACACAGCTACAAAGGAGAGACGCAGCCGAGCAGTGTTCTGCTCCTGTGAGGGTAAACAGTGTTTGTACGGCGTGAAATGAATGCCAAGCCTTTTAATCGAGTTAAAAAGGGGGAAGAGAAAAACAATTCAGTGGAGAACTGTGGGTTCACTCAAGTAAATAAGGCAGCGAGAGAGAGACGGAGAAGAATTCAGCTGACAGAAATCCATTATGTCAGTTTTCAGAGCAATTTCAAATGGATTCATCAGGATAAAAAGGTTTTAAACGGCTTTGCCAAATCCACCTGTTACTTCTTACATTTTTACCCGCTGTCTTTTCTTAAAAATTCTAAATTAACAGGTTTAGTATAGTCAGAAATATTTAAATCTATCTGATAAATTTATATATAATGCATTAAAATGGAGAGTCTAAAAGCACCACATATAGCAATACTATTACTTCCTTAAAAACAAATGCTGTCTTTGAACTTTTTATCATTAAACGAAATCTTGAAAAAATCATAGTTTTTCAACACTGATGATAATAGAAAGCCACCTATTAATAAATTGAGCACAAATGGACACAAAGCATATTAGAATGATTTCTGAAGTATATGTGACACTGAAGACATCACAGGTATAAATTACATTTTAAAACACATTACAATAGAAAACAACACATTTAAATTGTAATAATATATCACAATATTACAGTTTTTACTGTATTTTTGAACTGAAATTAACAATGCAGCCTGTGGTTCGAACATAAAGACTTCTTTCTAAAAAACATTTAAAAGTTGTATTGATGCCCGGTTGTAATGAAAGAATTTTATTAAGGGTTCAAAGCCAGAAAAGAATAGCTCTCTAATGTAAACAACTGCGTATTTCTAGTTTTCCTACTGCACAGTGTGTGAGCGCAATCAACGGACATAGCAAAGATGAGCTTTGGCCATAGCAGACTTTGAGCACAGCGCTTTTTTGCAAATGACCATGACAAGACAAAAGGCATCCATCATTTGAACTCCACTCAAGGGTTTTTGACAAAAAGTGAGGAAAAAGCATTTGAGGCAGCAAACGGAATTTAATCCTTGTTTGAAGAGAAGCCATTCATCAAACAGTACACGTGGCACCCCAGAGATGGAGACGTTAAAGCAGAGAACTAGAATATTGCTGGATTCCTCTCGTCCGCAAGAATTCTGCACCTCATGACAAACCACTGAAATGTCCTTATTACAATTATGTATTGCGATTGAAATCAGCCGTCTATCTCTGGCTGCTGCACGCTTATAAGAAAACTAATGGACTCTCCAGGCCCTCTAACTCATGCTCCGGCTGATTGTGGAGCTCTCGACGGATCTGCCCCACCTCCATCTCGTCCAAAAATTTATTTTTTTTTAAAATCCCAGATCAAAGTTCCCGGAAAAATTGGTTTGGATTTTCAGGGCTAATGTTGTGACTTTTTTCTGATGTCACAAGTGGACTGTTTCTCTTTATCTGCTTTCTGCAGGTGAGCTCATAGTCTTCTCTGATGGAGGCGGTTGTGTAGCGATGCGTATTAGGGACATCATTGCTTTAGAAGGAACTGAATGCTTATGCGCTGTTTGATGTCTTTTTCACTCCCTCTGGGCCATGTTCACGGATTTCTGAGAAGTGGAAGATGTCCGCCACACCCAAACATATTGGATAACACCGAAATGTCCTCCACAGGACTGTAAACAGGATTTTAAATCAAGCTTATTTATTTATATGGGGGAATTTGCGTGACTTTAATTTACTCACTATACTAGACTGTTAAAGTGTTAATGGTCATTTCAGTAATTTCCTTTTTTCTGTAAGAATTAAAGGGGTCAAAAGTCAGATGTCCATGTTGCCACAAGTTTATAGGATTCTTTAGGGTCTTAATTAAAAAACCTGTAACATAGTTTTGGTTAAAATTTCACAGTGGTAATGTAAAAAAAAAAAAAAAAAAACTTTTTTTCAACCTGTCAAAAACAGCTCTTTTCAAGGGCAAGCAGTTTTGTAGCATTTTCCTTTAAATGTTAATGAGGGGTCTGCTGACCCCGCCCCTGTCTTCCGAAGCCACACTCTACCAGAGAGACTGTTTACTTTAGCCGCATTCATCGGTGAAACTTGCTAATTAGAGCAATTATAGGAAAGGCGATTTGCAAAGATTCATTAAAAAACCTTATACTCACTTCTTCTGGAGGTGAAGCTGGATCACGAATGATTCGCGTGAAGATAGATGCATTTAGGTAGATCGGGGGCACATTCCCTTCAGAAACAAATGTTATCCACTGCGTCTTAGAGGCTCAGATGTTGGGAGTAAATGAAGAAGCTGCTCTGTTATTATTACATCCAACAACAGAACACCTCAATTGCTTAGGAGTCATTCTCATCTACATCTGCTCCCAGCGGTGAAACAATGTTGGACTGATGACAGCTCACTCAGGGCAAGTCTAAAGTAAGACGCCAGTCCAGTCTGTGCTTAAATGCTACTGTCAATCAAACTACTGTGGGAGGGGCCTGTCTGTGTGATGTCACAAAGACTGGCATCTGAGATTGGCTCGATTTTAGAAAGATGTAAAGATTTTAGTAGATTAAAAACAAAC
The DNA here is from genome assembly GCF_018340385.1 of Cyprinus carpio. NCBI lineage: Eukaryota > Metazoa > Chordata > Actinopteri > Cypriniformes > Cyprinidae > Cyprinus > Cyprinus carpio. Next base: position 5,952,677 of record NC_056581.1, on the reverse strand, counting down.
AAACAAACAAACAAACAAAAAAAACACTGGGTGGTGGATTTTTATCATTATAGGGTAAGTCACTGCCAACACACATTTCAGTTCAAACAACTTGTAAAAGTGCATGTAGCATCCAATGACCCCTTTAAAACTGTCAGACAAAGAATGTTTTATAGGCTTTATATAATTAACCCCCAAAATTATTTTTATTAATAAATGCTGGGTTAAAACATTTAGGATTAAAATAAATGCTGGATTAAAACATTTAAAACAAAGGATTAAAACATTTAGGATTAAAACATTATATAACGTTATATAAATATATGATTAATACATTTTATTGTTTTCTAAATTTCAAAATACTAACCTTTTATTATATTGTAATATTATTAAAAAAAATAATTTATTAAATGATTTGTTATTGATTTATTTAAATTTTTTATGATTTTATTATATTGATTATAATTTGTGTTTTGTATTGTTATACTGTATATTATAATTACTGTATATTTTTTATTTTGCTGTAAGGTACCCTTGAATGTCCTAAATGTTTGCTTATAAATAAAATAATGATGATGATGATGATGATGATGATACAACATCAAGACCTGAATGTTTGTTTTGTTTTTATTTGCTTGTCTTTGGTTGAACCCAACAGTGAAGAGTTTACATCTGTTCGTTACTGGACTGTTTACAGTGCAAAGATGCATATTTTCTGCAATGTAATTTTATTACGCACCACCCCCTCTATTCCCTGGCTGCTCAAAAAATTATACTGACCTTAGTGTTTAACAGTCACTCCTCTCTTCCTTTTCTGCAAATGTCTCCACTGCTAAAACAACATACTACCAAAACCAAATTAACAATTGTTCACACTCACACACACTTCAAAACCTTTTTCAAAACCTCCTCTCTTCCTTTGTCCTTCTCACCCTCCTCCATCACTGGCACTTACCTATTCAATTCTATTCTATTCTATTCTATTAAAAAACACATTGCTATGTTTACTGTGCTAGTCTAACTGAGACTTGGTCACAGCACAGTATATTGTTGCTCTCTTGTTGGTCTGATTGCTTCTACTGTTCTCCTCATTTTTAAGTCGCTTTGGATAAAAAGTGTCTGCTAAATTATAAAATGTAAAAAGTAAATGTAAATCATTGAGATACTTTTATAATTTCTATTAATATTATAATATAGTTAATATTATTTAATATAGTTAACTATTTTAGTTTTAGCTAACTTTATCTATCTGTTTATCTATTTAGCAAAAACATCTTATTTTTATCTTCATTTGTGATCAGATTGTCAAAAGGCCATGTGACCCATGAATAATATTAGGGGATCCAGCAGTACTGTGAGTAAAAAATAGAGCCTCCAGCAAATAAACTCACTGTATGTGTGAAGGCCCCTTTAGAGTCCAACCACAACAAGATAGCCCCTATTTCAAAAGTCAACATAAAATCGAGCTGCCTACCTTACTGAAGAGGCTTTGCGCCCGGGAACATGCCTTGCTGCTGGCAGCTGACTAGGTTTTGGAACAGAACTGTTGACTCTCTTCAAAACTGTACCTTGGGAAACTACTTCAAAACAACTTTTTAATTGATCAATGTACTTCCAGAAGAATGACCAATTTAAACCGCCACTGTTTACACTGAAACATGCCACTTCAACTCATTTTCTCTCTCATGCCAAACAATTCTGCCGTAAAGAGAGGCCAGGGAAAGAGAGAGGCTGAGAGATAGAAATGGAGGGAGATTCTCAGCAGCGCTGTGTCTTTGTGCCAGCTCCGCTTGTTTCATGTTGAGAAGATTCTGACAGAAACAGACAGATGGATGTGAGGTATCAGAGGGAGAGAAAGCGAGGTCAAAAAGAAACTCAACAGGAAATGGAACATAGGCCAGAATATCACAGAGCCAAACACTCTCAATAAAACATCACTCATCAATTGCTCACTTCATGTTTGCTTTAGCGGCATGAGAGACTTACACGAAAGCTTTGGGTATGGGAATGAAATACAGATCAAAAGAGACACTGAAATTGACCAGTGCATTTGGTGATAGCACTCTTCAAGACGATATACATACTAAATGTGATTAGACTTTAGATTAAAATCATGTTTATAAAGTAAAAAAAAAAAAAAAAAAAACCTTTCTCAAAGATACCATTCCTGTTTAATTTTAATGTGATGTATTTCACGGTGAAAAATATATGCCAGAATTTGATTTGATCCTTTGGGAATTAATTTCTAACATCAGCAATTAAAAATAAGTAATCTAAAATAGGCAGAAACAATTAAATCCACTATAGACAGAATATTACATGAAAAGAAATGGATGATAACCAGTATGGTGTCAATATATTGTGCATGCCTATAGTTCTAATTAAACAATATCACACGATCACTGGCATGCTGAGAGAACAACATCATGATTGTGAGTCTGATATTGATTTTGTCCAACAGTTCAACAGTTAAAGGTGCTGTATGTAAGATTTTGACTCTTCTAAAGCATAAAAATACCATAATATGTTTGCAGATATTTAAGAAACATGCTAACTTAACATACTTGTTTATCTGAAAAACAATGCTACAGTCAGTTATTGTCTTTTGAAAATGTGCGTTCCGGGCCGGAATGTCGCTATTTGTTTTGGTTTGTGAAACCCGCCACCTGCCAGTTTACCCAATTGTATTTCGGCACCCTGGGTTGCCAGTTGGCAGTAAACACAGCGTATTTCATTTTATTCATCGTCAAGTGCACTCGTTCCTGTTTGTGTCGTCAATCTGGCAACCTGCGTCAAGTCTGAGGAGTAGGGGCTGGGTGAAAAAACCCTCTCCAATATTTTTAATTTGGACTGCAATACCTAGTTCAACCACTTGGTGTCAATCCTACATATAGCACCTTTAATATCAAGGAACCACAGGAAGTGAATGAATGAGTCTCTTTAATCAAATCGATTCAATTAATGATTCATTAATTACCTATAAAATCAACCTTTTGTATAAATCCTACGAATCACATTTTTGAATGAATCGTTTGAGTAAATCACTCAAAAGAACATCACTTGTTTTGACCCTGGATGCACGTAAGTTTTTGAACGAATCAATTCATGAATGATTCAATGATCACCTATTAAACCGGTACTTTGTTTCATTTTTGAAAGAATCATGCTTTTTTTAAATTAATCAATTAAGTGAATTACTCAAAAGACAGTCCCCTGTTCGTTCCTGAATGAATAGTGTTCTTGTCCTTATCCTTAATTTCAGACTACCCCTTTTCATCTAATTTGACTAAAAGCTATGTTGTCCAAGACCATATGCTAACAGCTAAAGTCTGGCAATCCCTTGTTTTGTTTCTGAATGAATCTATATTTTTGAATGAATCAATTCGTTTATAGACTCAATGATCACCTATAAAGACAGTTCTTCATTTCATTTCTAAATGAATTATGTTTTTTGAATCAAAAGCGAATCAAAAGAACTTCCTTTATTTCTTTTCTTAATTAACCAGTGTTTTTGAACGATTCAATTCCGGTTATGAATGATCACCTATAAAGACAGTATTTTGTTTAATTTATGAATGAATCATGTTTATGAATGAAACGGTTGAGTGAATCACTTGAAAAAACTTTTTTTTCATTCCACAGTGAATCTGTGTTTTTGAACTATTATACTATCACTTATAAAGACAGTCCTTTGTTTTGTGTTTTGAATGAATCTGTGTGTTTTGAGCAATTCATTTGAATGAATGACTCAGTGACTCACTCTCAAAGACTTCTCTCACATGTTGTCATATACTGGGCACATCAACAGATTCATACAGCTCACCGCTTCTGAGTCCACAGACCAGCTCTTCAACTCCTTTATATTCCTACCATAATCTTAGTTATACACATCTCCACACAAAAGAAAAGAACCCACTTGCGTGGCGTTGTTGAACAGCAGTTTAGCTCCTATGTTTATCTCTCTTTCCTCCTTCTGTACAGCCAGCTAAAGCCATTGATTTTGCCCTGAGGGCTGGAGAAGATGAAGGTGGCATGTGGAGAGCCGAGTGGGTTGGAGTGTTGATGTTTGTATGCAGTATTAGTGGGTGTTGTACTCGAGCATTGCACTCAAGCCATCTATTGTGCAGTCCACAGCCAGATCAATGAAGACAGACAGGATCGAGCTGAACCTTCTGCACCTGCAAAATAGGGTTATTGAATACGTTTGGGGAAATCGCTGGGGAAATTTTGTCTGTTCTAATGCTTTTGTCATTAAATCTTTAAACTGAGGGAAATGTTCAATGGTGAATGTGACCAGCCGCTGCTGTTGTATATTTATGAAGATAAATACTGTACTATGAATCCTGAAAGAGAAATTATGAATTTCTCAGGAAAGAGGTGATGCGATTTCAGTCGAGCAGTCGAGTAAAACCTCTAATAATTAGTCAGTACTTAATAAAAACATAAAACCAACACATTCTCACCTGTGAAAGTTTATCCCATTTCTTCGGGAATAAAAATGTTGTCGTTTTTTTACAACCGTAGGCTACGCAATGTTGTAGATCTTTGAAAAACTGATTTTTAATGTGAGTGACAACACCTTGACTGTTTGAATCTACCTATACATATCTATATATTGAGACAAAACATTCTTAGAACAACATTCTGGGAACATCCTTGATGTTATTTGTACTTTAACCTTGTGGTAAACAATGTAGGTTTTTTTTTGTTGTTGTTGTTGTTGTAAACTTTAACATTCTAATCACATCAAGAAATCTATATGTATTAGAAACATTTCAAAACAATGTTTCCATAATGTTTTTATAAACTACATCTGTTCCTGGGAAATAGCACCAGCAGATAACAATGTTTTGTTGCACAAATTGTTTTAGCAGCTGATTCACTAAAATAAATAATGGAAATGAGTATCTCCATTGTGCTACGATTGGCTGGTTACCCCCTTTTTTTTTGCAAACATTTTGGGAATGTTGCTTTTGAACATTGTGAAACAAGCATACTAACATAAAAAAAAACAAAACAAAAAAAAAAACCTCCAACTAAACTGTTTCAGGAAAATAACATTTTGTTTATTGCATTATTTAAGTGTCGTGTGTTACCATGATGGTGATTAGTGTTTGCGGGGAATGACTGTGTGCCTTCTATGTATATTAGTATATACTTCAGCTTGTGGGAAAACTACTTGTGATGAACTGATTCTTCATATTGCTGTCTCTTTTACCACCTGCATTATTATGGTGGTTGTCAGTTTATGACAAAGATACAAAACAGATTTTAGTAGCAGTGTGCATTGTAGAATTTACTAGTTTACACTCACATTTTCTTGTTTGTAAATTACAGTTTTACACTGTACAATATACAGTTTGTTCTGTAAATGTTTTTACAGTTTTTCTGTATTTTTTTACAAAATTATTCTGGCAACCACAGCTGTCAAAATTATTTTGTAAAAACTACTGATTTATTTATTTATTTATTTATTTATTTTTACAGTGATGTTAATAAAGGTTGTCAGGTTTGACTTGACAGTCCCTTCAAATTCCTGCCAGGAACTCAGTTTTTTTACAGTCAGCAAACCTTTTTTAAAATCTGACATCCCGTTACAGGTTGACGCAAACACATGTCCTGTTATGACTAGATTAGATAAGTTATCAGCGCTGTGTATTTTACCCCCTGATGATACAGCTGAACGTCCCTGCAGGGAAAGTCACCAGCAAACCGAATGTGAAAATGCATACTCATTACCAGAAGGGTGGAAACAAATGACAGTGACTTACATGCGACAGCACATTAATTTGTGATTATTAACAATGGTGGCCATTGTGTGGCAGCATGCTAATTTTGTGGCATTTCTAATGAGCTGTGACAAAAACTGCAAAATAACACAAAAAAAGAACACAAGGAGGAAAGATGAGGGTAATCAGGAAGTGATTATAGTTTGTCACTTAATCACATGTCTCCAAGGGATATCTCCATGTCTTAATTAAAGTGCCACAGCAACATCATTACACCTCAGGAGAGAGATGGCTGAAAGAATGCGCGTTATCTGCACGAATGGAACCAAAGATATCAAAAGCTACCGAACAGGAAATAACAAAGACACCTAAAAGTGTCACTGGATTTTGATGACAGATCAAGATATCATAAGTTTTCTAAACAACGTCAAAGTTACATTCATTAATGCAGGACATTTTTCACATCATGTACTGATTGGCAAGGCACTGCAATATATGTAATTATTAATAGAGTAGGAGTGTCTGTTGTCTGGGGGTAAAAAAAAAAAAAAGTTTCTGGCAAGGTTCTCTCAAGTTTTGAATAAACGTTCCACTAGTAAAATGAATAAACTGTTATCTGCTCTTTAATAATGTTATTAAAATGTTAGACAACTAGTTAGAACAAAAAAGTTATATTTATACATTGCTCACTGTACTTTTTTCTTAAACATTTTAGTTGGACATTGGAGTAATGTGTTTTTATTAAACATTGCTACTTGTTTCAGATGGTTCAGAGAACATTCAAAAGTAATGTTCCCATAATGTTTGCAAAATGATAAAACTGATCATTCTCTTGATTTTCTCCAATGTTCACATAACCAAAAAAAAAAAAAAAAAAAACTGGACTGGACTTTTAAAAGCTGGGACATATTGAACATTCCGAGAACATTCAGAAATAACATATTCATAACTTCATGGACAAAAATAGTACGCAATTTTTTAGTAAGGTCGTAAAAAACAAATTACGACTTTAGCTAACCTCCTCAGGGAAAACTACTGCATCCATAATAGAGTTAAAGACAAATACTTGCGTGACTACATGAAATAAAAGCAGTGGTGCAGTTATTTATTCATTTATTTATTTTCTAGAACACTGCAAGTAGGCTACACCACTCCAGTCTCCTATGCTTCTGTCTCTGAATCATTTATCATAATATCCGGCCTCTTCTCAAACAAAATGTTCAACTCGCCGCTTTCCGCCAACACATCTGAACAAATCATATTTACTATCTCTAAATCAAACCGACACTTTAAGTGGGAAGCATCTGATGTATTAAAGAATACTCATGTGCTTGCTCACAGCACTGCCTGCGATTAATCCTGCATCCCAACGGCACAACCTGGAACTCCCCTGATGTGCTTGTGCTGTTGAAACGGTTTGCAGAGCGAGTCTGTCAGCTTTATGAAGTTGGACTTATTTAATGGAGTCCTCCTGCTGCTGTGCATCTGTGAGGAGGGGGTGAAGGTGAGGAGTGAGGGATGTGAGACATGGCCACTAGCCGTCTATTTGCATCCCAAATGACAGGGAAACCCATTGCTTGTGTGTCCATCACTAATCCAAGTTGTCAGCTTGAGTTCCGCCGTAGGACAGAATACCAAACATCTGCAGAGAACATCTGGACAAGAGCAGTATTTAACGGACGGGGATGAGAGGTTGTGTTTATCATGTGTTTCTGCAAATGGCTAGCATGCTGTTGCTGGGTGAAGAAAGTCTGACAGCCAGTATTTGCTGTAAACTGTGGGTCAAAACAGTAACGAATTAAAAACCAGTTTAATCTTGTGCTCAGTGTTGCACTGGGACACATTTTCACTGGATGCAATGTTTTATGAAGCGAGGATGGTACCTTAAATCTAATGACTTGCTAAGGAAAGATGTGTTATCACTTTTATTTTCGTTTTATTTTCTGAATAACAATTTTTCCCTGATGGATATATGTAGCCTATTATTTATTCATAGCTGTTCTACAGAAGAGCCCGTGTTTAGGATAAAATCAGACTCAAATATTGATTGTTCTCAATTGTGTTTAGTTTCAACATAGTCACACAGTATTTCACATCTGAAGGTTTGGAAAATCTCACATAGACAAAGTGTCAGAACTCCACAACCCGATCACATGAGAAACCATAAATATTGAAAATTTTTAAGAATTTGTTTGAATTTTTATAGTAATTTTGTACAAAAAAAAAAATGTATAGGATTTTGACTTTGTATTTTAAGTTGAAGTGTGTAATTTCTGTTTAACTATTGTCACCAAATGGGATTGCAAATGTAGGTACTTTTTTTAAAACAGATTTCCCAAATAATGAGACGATGACAAAAAAAAAAAAAAAAAAAAAAAAAGAAACAGGTATCTGCGAGAATTTACTTTAAAAAGCAATGTTTTTAAGTTAAAAACACACTCAATGATGGATTTGTTTATTACAAATATGCTGCTTTTCATTTCACAAGACGTTAACTGATGAACTGAGGTCATGTGGATTACTTGTGGAGTATTGTGATGTTTTTATCAGCTGTTTGGACTCTCGTTCTGACGGCACCCATTCACTGCAGATGATCCACTGGTGAGCAAGTGATGTGATGCTAAATTTTCTCCAAAATCTGTTCTGATGAAGAAAACAAACTCATCTACATGTTGGATGCCCTAAGGCAGAGTATATTTTCAGCAAATTTTCATTTTTCAACTATTCTTTTAACAAATGAATAGCAATGCCCTGGTATGCCCACAACAGATTTACAGTAGTTGTCTATATGATTGTTAGGTGAAGTACAACTACAAATGAGACCTCTACACTGGGTATGCCTAATCATTACAAATATTTTTGTTTGTTTTGTTTTGTCTCATTTGAACATTCAGAAGAAAATCTCATACAGCTTTTGAAACATTTATGTAAGTTCTGCTCTCTTGAGATACAAAAAGAAACATAAGAGAATGAGACTAGCTAAATGGGAAAAATTCAACAATAAGGGTTGGGGGTGGGGGGGGCAATCTTTTTCCAGCTCAACCAAGCCTATTGCAAAAGCAATAAAAAAGTGATTTTAATGAGCACCGTTCCCCTAGAAATAATGTGTAATGATGCATAATACAACAATCACATGATATGCTGTACTATTCCTGCACAAATATTAGAAAAACTGAGAGTTTTGCAGTAGCGACGACTGTGAAGACTGCACAGAAACAAATTAGGGATCCAATGAATAAATCCCACCATAAAACAATGGGCTGTCTTTTTGCGGATGCTGCAAGAGTCCATCTTTCAGCTCTACCATGGACTTCTGCCTTTGATAGTAATATGAAAGGAAACGTGTTCACTTTCATCTCCACATATCTTTGCAAATCAAAATTTTAGCAAGCTTCCTACCGCCACAAGACAGCGACATTTTCCTCATGACAAGAAATCAACCGGAAGATTAAGTCATTTTAAAATGCACAGGGCTTTGATCTACACATTCTGCTGCACAACATGAGTAATGGTGTTTGAATGGGCGCAATATTTCATTTCTGTGCCAGGTGATTCATGAGAACGAAGCTGTAACATTTAATCCTGATTGCAGTTCTATTAACACAATCTTAACCGTTAAAGGTGATGTAAGCATTTTCACTCATTTCCCAACATCTCTCTCGAAATGAGTCCGCCACCAATTTGAGGGTTCAGGTGTAGTTGCACCATTTACCAGCAGAGCACACAAAAAATCATGCTATCTAGCCAACTTAGCAGACAGAAATGGCATTAGCATAGCAAATAATAGTTATTAAAAAGGACTGTTCGGTTGACATTGGGACCTCCGAAGTCTCTTTCAAACCTTATGAACCTATCAATATGAAGTGGATTAGAGCTGAAGATCTTTGCCCGAACCCGACGGGTCCGGTCTTAATTTATATAATTTTACACGGGCTCGGGTTTGCGCTCTGGCTTGTGTGGTAAATAAGCAGTCATGTGATGCGTTTCGATTAGCGCGAGAAAGATGAGAAAAAATGGATGCTGAGGAGGTGAAACGGAGGCTTGCCTCTGGCGATTTCTTTGTTCCAACTTCCAAGTGGCCTATAGCCTACGTTAGTCATGAATAAATTATGTTAAAACATGTATAAATGACTCATTCTTGACAAAAGGCAAAAGAGCTGTATGTGTGCGTATATTAGAATAATGCCGGGCTGTAAACAGGTTCGGGCTTTTAAAAAGCTGTCAATCAAAATGTACTTGTCGGGCTGGGGTCCTGTTGGGCCTAACTTTTTAGGCCCGATTACAGCTCTAAAGTGAATAATCTCTGGGATGTTATTGAGCTCTGACATCAACCGCAAGGAAAAATCTGGAATGCTAATGTGTTTTTGATGTATCTGGTCCGAGTACCCTGTTGAAAAAAAACAGCATATGCTGGTTAGGTATGTTTTGAAGCTGGGATGCTGGGATGCTGGTTTAAGCGCGTCCTTTGCTGGTTTATGTTGGTCCTTAGCTGGTCATGTGCTGGTCTTAAGCTTGTCAGACCAGTTTAGGACCAGCACATGACCAGCTAAGGACCAGCTTAAACCAGCAAATGACCAGTTTAAACCAGCAAAGTACCATCATAAACCAGCAAAGGGGCATCTTAAACCAGCTCAAACGTAAAAACCACCCACAAAACATACCTAACCAGCATATGCTGTTTTTTTCAACAGGGTACATGACATGCTAATAAGATACTGGCACAACATTGCCAGCCACATGGCCTCTCTCACTGGAGACGCAAGTAATGAGTCTAGATTAAACCCATGCTAAAGTGAAGACACTTGGAGAGATAAGGCAACACTGACACCTTGATTAGCTAATTTCCCGCCGTTAATCAGGTTTAGGTATCAAGCACAGCTGGCTTGACAGGTGACAGCTAAACAAGTTTTATTCGCTTAAATTACACAATCGAGACAGGGCTTATCATCCTCTAATGGCCTATTGAGGAATTGATTTGCCTCGTGTTAAAGCACTCAAGCTTGCCATGTTGGTTTTAAAACTCACTTCTCCACCAACAACTCAAACAGTCCCAGCTGAGGAGAGTCTTGCCTTTGGATTTTCTCTTTATCAGCCCACATTAAGGTGTCACTACAAATAAAAATAAATTTTCAATAATGACAACAGTGCCACAGCATTTTTCTATTCTGAAGATGTTCTCAAAGAATTCATTCCCCACAGAGTGACTCAGCAGTTATATGTGTTTTGTCTGACAGCTCCCTACGTAGGCAGCATTTTAAGGCATCATAGCTGCTATCCTGACTATGAAGGTAGTTCCAAAACTTAGGCAGAATAATTATGCTCATAAAGATACCTAATGTTGACCCAATTCTCAGGCAGTGATATGTGGGCCTGTCCCAATACCAACAATTGCAGTCTTGGCCATTTGAGAGTGTTTGTATGCAACAAGAATTAAATGTGCAAGACTGCCCCGCATCGGAAAAATGCCAAAGCTCAGAGCCCTTAACCCACACTAAATCCACATCTCGAGAACCTCCTCTGAGTAGAATTTGAGGTTAAGAGGAGCCCATCTTTTAACTTGCTACATATTGATGAATTCATGTTGACAAAGCAGAGTGCACACTTTATATATTCATAATAGTCCTTTACGATTGTTGCTTGTCAGAGCATGATCCCAGCTATAAGCCATGTCACACTGTGGGATATCATCAACTGTCAGGCAGTAAGACAGTCAAGACTTGTTAAAAACTGATATATGCAAAATGACTCATCTGGAGTTTTAGATTATTAGTCTGTGACATGTTTGATGATAGTGAGTCACATTCACACACACTAAATTGAAATGGTAGCTAACAAACAAAAACAATATCTGGCAATAATTTTGATCATGGCTTTTTTTTAAAAAAGAAATGAAGACAGTGTGTGTGGAGTAAATGGTGGTTTGTTGTTGTCACACTAATTGCGTCATCATGGTTCTTGATTTGACGGTTGTTGTAGGAGAAGCCACACTGGAGGGCTGTGCCTCAAAACATCTGACACTGGCAGAATTTAATTGGAGGTAAGATTTAATTGCACTGTTTATTAATTGGCTGTCAACGAACATGTCAAACTAATGATCAAGCACTACAGAATTTTGCCTAGGATCAGGGGAATTGCAAAATTTGTCTCAGACAGCCAAAATTTGGGCCAAAATCACAGTGTGAACCTACATTTAGTTAAATTAGGATATTACATATAATGTGGTTGTGAAACATAAAGTGTGTTTTACAAAAACATATTTGCTTTGTAAAATGTTTGCAACAGCTTTTTATCACTGAATTTCAATTAATAAACAACACTTTCTGTTACTGTACAATAGGGACTACTGTACAGATATGTAGACATTTATTAATGCAAATTATTGAAATGTGTATATAAAACTCTGTAAAAATTTTACTTGCATTTTTTTCAAACACTATAATTTAGTGTGTGCCATCTGATAATCAAAAGTTCTACACTTGTGCATTTAAAGACTTGAGCAATATACCTGAAATGTGTCATGTAAGTAGGTAACCCAGCTAACAGAGAACATTCTCACAACTTTCACCAACTTAGGGAATATAAATGTTAGGACAAAGCATTTTAAAGTAATATTTGTGGAATGTTCTTGTAACTTTATTATATATTTGATATACATTCATAACATTACGAGAAAATGTTCATGGAGAAGAAAAATGTCCTCATGATGTTATTTTAACTTCATGAATGTTCTTATAACATTCAGAGAAAACATCTGAGATCAATAGGCCTATTCTAACATTTTCATAATGTTGAGAGAAGGCATTCTTAGAATAATAATAATAAAAAAAAAAAACATTCCAATAATGCTATATTTTGGATACAAATAAAATTAGTTAAACATTGTTTAAAAGTGACAAAGGGTCCTTTCACGCTTGGTTCGACTGCCTAGTCCGAACACAAGTTTAATTGCCCCCCAAGCTTACTGCTAATTAACTGTTAGTAAGGTATGTTTAGTTATTGGGTAGAACTTTGGATGTAGAATATGGTCATGCAGAATAAGTGCTTTATAAATACTAATAAACAGCCAATGTTAATAATAGGGATGCTAATAAGCAACTAGTTAGTAGTGAGAATTAGTCCTTAAAGTGTTACCTTGGCTTGTAGTGTAGTTGACTACTTTTTTAAAGCAGTCGCTTGCTGTAGTTTGACTATTTCAAATTACGATTAGCTTGTAGCTTATCAAGCTACACATTCAAAGTGTGAGATATGTTAGTGGTTATTCAAGTATTGTTTTTAGCTTAGCAACATGCTAATGGCAAACTCTGTTGAACAGTGAATAGTGGTATTTCTATGACACATGGAGTTTCTGCCTATACAGTGTGTTCCAAATCTGTCACTTAAATAGTTTTATCTTAGTTAGTCTGCTATGTAGGCAGTAGACAGCAAGCCAGCTTACTAGTTTTGGAAGAGATCCAGTGTTTGGGAGAGAGCTTTTTCTCACTCCTTTGGGTGTAAAGAAGCCATGTACACACTATTGTACGCTTCTCTATTTTTGGCATCTGATTAATGTTCCTGGCCGCTCTGGAGTCTCTCTGATCTATGGCTTCTACTTAAATATATTTTTCAAGAGAGACGACACCTTTGTGTATTTCCTGTTCTACTTTATCTACACATCTTATTCTCAAGTGCGTCAACAAAATATTTAAGATTTTGCTAAAGCGTTGTACTGGACATTAAATCTGACGTGTGTAATTTCTGTGCCATTAGCATCATGAAACAGAATTGCAAGAGTTCCTCATCTTCCATTAGTCAAAAAACAGATAGTCCTCCTTGTGTATTCATATCCACTAAACATACATTTACAAAAAGGATCTCAAAAAGGCAGAAAAAGAGGGCCAGTCATGTAGTTTGATATTTTAAAGGTGAAGTGGATTGCTTGGCACATGCTGAAATTACACCATCATTAACAACAAAACCACTGAGGAGAATTGCTGGGAAAAATGACTCCTGACCATGACGGATTACTTAACGGAAAGCCTATGCCCCATCTAAAATTTTCTTAAAAGCCTTGACATTTTTTAGCAATAAACTAATTTTCAAATGCTTGGAGTGTAGTGTGTGAAAATTATTAGTTTATTAGAGCAGGGTTGTGACAGCATTGTAGGTGTAAATAAATAAAAAAGTGAATGTATAAATTTAAATGCACCAAAATTTAATTCAAATAGATTAAATCAGTTGCCTTAAAAATGAAATGTACAATAACAACTAGGGGTGCCACAATTTTAAATATAATATTGAATCCTTTAGTACAACATTTTATTTTTTTTTGCCATTTAAATAATTTCTGTGTGTTTGTGTGTGCCCGTGCGTTTATGTGCTGAGATGCGGAAACACCTCCCCGCTTATAACATGCATTTGAAAAAGCAACACACATCAAACATCCTCCGTTGTGATGAGAAATGTTTCTAAACCTGCTGTCCAATGAAAGAGAACATTTTAACATGTTTTTAATCCAAAACATTTGCCGACTGTTTGAAATAGCTTCCGTTTGTGATCTGATTCTTATCACAGAATAAAACAGAAAATATATTCTATACTGTAATAAAGGCTATGTAATTAGCAATGGATAATAAATATACTTAATCATTATGAGAAAAACCCAAGATGACTTGAAGAATAAAGATAAACTATTTATAATTGTCGCAAGCGAGTGTTTATTGGTTTATGTTTCATCATTCAAAATGTTTCTCTCTTCTTTTTATTCAGTTACAGTACTAGTGATGTCTTCGTCCATATTAGGAATTTAAAATTAGGGCTTTTTCAAATCAAATTAAATTTTATTTATAAAGCATATTTAAAATCAATCTTGGTTTGCCAAAGTGCTGTACATAACAGTAAAACAATAAAATTACAAAAGTAATTAAAACCACAAGAGAAAAGATGAGTTTTAAGCATGGATTTAAAATCAGCTAACATAGAAGCAGTTCTAAAACATAGTGGTAAGTTGTTCCACAACTTAGGGCCCGCCACTGTGAAAGCTCAATCAGCCCTGCATTGTAAGCAAGATCGTGGGACAAACAAGAGATATAGATCTCTTAATCTAAGTGATCTAGATGGGTTGAAAGTGACAATTAGGTCAGAGAGGTATTTGGGGGCTTGATTGCAACAAACTTTGTAAACTAAAATTTTCAAATCAGCTGCATTTTGGACTATTTGGAGATGGGAAATTGAGGAAAGGTAGCCTGACATATAATGACTTATAGTAGTGGAGTCATGTGGAAATAAAAGTGTGAATAACTTTTTCAAAGCTTTCTTTACATAAAAATTATTTGACTATGGCTATCTGGCGTAGATAATAAAAGCAGGTGCTAATTATGATATTGTTTTGTTTGTCTAGTTTAAGACTACTGTCAAGATAAAATCCTAAATTTTTAATGATGGAGGTAAGGTATGGTGAGAGGGTACCTAGGTCAATACAATTTTCGTTAGAGAGCTCATTTGGAACAAATAGGATTATTTGGGTTTTATCATCATTCAATAACATAAAATTGTTAGTGAGACACAATTTAAGTTCATGAAGACATGCTTCTAATCTTATATGTGCGAGTCTATCTTTATGTTTTATAGGTATGTACTGTTGGGTGTCATTTTTGTGTAACAGTGGTAAGACACACCAAATACTCATAATTAGTCCTAGAGGTACTCTATCGCATACTTTGTCAATGTCGTGCGCTTGCTTAGACCTTTGTTGTGATAAACAGTAAAGTGTGTTCAAGCGCTAGCAAAAGACAGTGTAAACAAATACCTTTTGAGAGAAGCAGTTAAAATCAGCGGAAGTTAAAAGCAGATCGTAAGTGTATTTATTTGTTGTCTCATTAGTGTTTTGCGCAGTTGTCATTGCTAGGAAACACTTGTTTGTTTACTGCTCTACCGTGGGACTCCACCGGGCAGGGACACCGGCAAGGGATATAAGTATTGTTTTGATTACTCCTTTTTTTTTTACTTCTACTTGTTTCACTTCTATTTCAGTTTTTATAACCAATTATTACTATGTGTTTCCAGATCCCAACAACCACCACAACCCGCAAACCACGCATCACACAATGTAGGCAGCGCAATCCTAACAAACCCGCACACTCTGCCTATGTCTGCTAATACACTATCTTTTTCTATTGGTCTCTGGAATTGCCAGTCTGCTGTAAACAAAGCCGATTTCATTACTTCTATTATTAGTCATTCAAAGCTTAATCTCATGGCCCTGACAGAGACCTGGATGAAACCAGAGGACACTGCTACACCTGCAGCCCTCTCCAATAATTTCTCATTTTCCCCACTCTCCCCCCGTTTGACTGGAAGAGGTGGAAGTACTGGTCTGCTCATCTCTAATGATTGGAAATTTAATCCTTTACCATCTTTGGGTATCAACAGTTCCTTTGAATCTCATTCCGTTACTGTTACCTACCCTCTTAAAATACATTTTGTAGTTGTCTATCGACCCTCAGGACCACTAGGTAACTTTTTGGATGAATTAGATGTGCTGCTCTCAACCTTTCCTGAGGATGGTACTCCCCTAGTTATGCTTGGAGATTTCAACATCCACCTAGATAAATCTCTATCTGCTGACTTCCACATTCTGCTTGCCTCTTTTGATCTCAACCGAGTGTCAACTACTGCTACTCACAAATCAGGCAACCAACTGGACCTTATTTACACACGACACTGCTCCACTGATCATGTACTGGTTACTCCACTGCACACCTCAGATCACTTCCTCCTCACTCTTAACCTCAACATGGTTCCTGACACATCACTTAACCCTCCACATGTTATCTTTCGACGTAACCTACACTCACTCTCACCCTCCCGGCTATCTGCAATGGTTTCATCTTCGCTTCCTTCCCCTAAACTGTTAGCATCTTTTGATGCTAACAGTGCTACTGATACTTTCTGCTCCACTCTTACATCTTGTTTAGACACTGTTTGCCCCTTGTCTTCCAGGCCAGCCCGTACCACCCCTTCAGCCCCTTGGTTATCTGATGTTCTACACGAACACCGTTCTAAGCTTAGAGCTGCTGAAAGCGTGTGGCGCAAATCCAAAAATACTACTGACCTTAATGTGTATCAGTCACTCCTCTCTTCCTTTTCTGCTAATGTCTCCACTGCTAAAAAGACATACTACCATAAAAAAATTAACAATTCGTCTAACTCTCGCATGCTTTTTAAAACATTTTTCCTCACTCCTTTGTCCTCCTCCTCCCCCTCCTGCTTCATCTCTAATAGCTGACGACTTTGCCACGTTTTTCAGTAATAAAATTAAAAACATCAGTGCACAATGTTCCACACCACAATCCATCAAGCACATCTCACCAGCAAACATACACTCATTCACATCCTTCTCTTCACTCTCTGAGGCAGAAGTCTCCAAACTCATCCTTTCTAATCATCCTACTACTTGTCCGGTTGATCCTATTCCATCTCATCTCCTTCAAGCCATTTCTCCTGCAGTTGTACCTGCACTCACTCACATCATTAACACATCACTTCATACAGGTGTTTTTCCCCTCATCATTTAGACAGGCTCGTATAACTCCACTCCTTAAGAAACCCACTCTCAACCCATCTCTTTTAGAGAACTACAGACCAGTTTCCCTTCTTCCTTTCACTGCAAAAACACTTGAACGAGCTGTTTTCAACCAAGTCTCTACCTTTCTCACACAGAACAACCTCCTTGACAGCAACCAGATCTGGCTTCAGAAGTGGACATTCAACTGAGACTGCCTTGCTCTCAGTTGTTGAAGCCCTAAGACTGGCAAGAGCGGAATCCAAATCTTCAGTACTTATCTTGCTTGATCTATCTGCTGCTTTTGACACGGTTAACCACCAGATCCTCCTGTCAACCCTACTTACAAAGGGCATCTAACAAACAGCACCCCAAAAGTTTGAGTCTTACCTATCAGATAGGTCCTTCAAAGTATCTTGGAGAGGTGAGGTGTCCAAGTCGCAACATCTAACTACTGGAGTGCCTCAGGGCTCAGTTCTTGGACCACTTCTCTTCTCTGTCTACATGGCATCATTAGGTTCTGTCATTCAGAAACATGGCTTTTCATACCATTGCTATGCTGATGACACTCAACTCTACCTCTCATTCCATCCTGATGATCCATCGGTAGCTGCTCGCATCTCAGCTTGTCTAACAGACATTTCTTGCTGGATGAAGGACCATCACCTTCAACTCAGTCTTGCCAGTCTTGCCCATCGTTTCATCACAATTTCACCATCAAGTTAGGCACATCAACCATAACTCCTTCAAAAACAGCCAGAAACCTTGGAGTTATAATTGATGATCAGCTAACTTTCTCAGACCACATTGCTAAAACTGTCCGGTCCTGCAGATTTGCTTTATTCAACATTAAGAAGATCAGGCCCTTTCTTTCGGAACATGCTGCACAACTCTTTGTTCAAGCTCTTGTTCTGTCCAGGCTAGACTATTGCAACGCTCTTTTGGCAGGTCTTCCAGCCAGTTCTATCAAACCTTTACAATTAATCCAGAACGCGGCAGCAAGATTAATTTTTAATGAGCCGAAAAGATACACGTCACACCTCTGTTTTATCAATTTGCACTGGCTACCAATAGCTGCTCGCATAAAAAGTCAAGGCATTGATGTTTTGCATACAAAACCACCCCTGGCTCTGCACCCCTTTACCTAAATTCATTACTTCAGACTTATGTGCCCCTCTAGAAGCTTGCGTTCTGCAAGTGAACATCGCTTGATTGTGCAATCCCAAAAGAAGCACAAGTCACTTTTACGGACTTTTAAATTAAATGTTCCCTCCTGGTAGAATGACCTGCCCAACTCAATCCGAGCAGCTGAGTCCTTAGCCATCTTTAAGAATCGGCTTAAAACACAATCTCTTCCATCTTTATTTGACCCTCTAACTTTTTCACTCACACTATTCTAATTCTATTTGAAAAAATATATATATAGAAACTACCTTTCTAATCTTTTTGTATTCTATCTATTTTCTTTTCATATTATTATACAATTATAAAAAAGACCTCTAACACTAGCTTGCTCTATTCTTTTTTCCTATTCTATCTGTTTTCTTTTTATTTGCTTTTTTTTTTTTTTGATTGCTTCCATTGTCCTCATTTGTAAGTCGCTTTAGACTTGTTATAGCACTTGTATATCATTGCTTTTTTTTTTTTTTGATTGCTTCCATTGTCCTCATTTGTAAGTCGCTTTGGATAAAAGCGTCTGCTAAATGACTAAATGTAAATGTAAATCTAGAGGTAACATCTATAGAGAGAATGCTAGAGGTGCCATAATCAACCCCTGGGGTACACCACAGATGAGGTGAGTCGTAGAGGATGAATGAGCACCTAAACTATCTGAAAGTCCTCTATTGGATAGGAAGGACTGGAACTATTCAAAGGGTAAGTTCATCCAAAAATTAAAATTTTGTCATTAATCACTTACCCCCATGTCGTTCCAAACCCGTAAAAGCTCTGTTCGTCTTCGAAACACAATTCAAGATACAGTATTTTGGATGAAAACCGGAAGGCTTGAGACTGTCCCATAGACTGCCAAGTAAATAACAGTGTCAAGGTCCAGAAAAGGTATGAAAGTTGTCGTCAGAATACTCCATCTGCCATCAGATGTGCAATCTGAGTTATATGAAGCAATGGGAACACTTTTTGAAAGCGAAGAAAAGAAAAATAATGACTTTATTCAATAATTCTTTTGTCAACGGTCTCCTCTTTGTCACTCCAT
The DNA here is from genome assembly GCF_018340385.1 of Cyprinus carpio. Lineage (NCBI taxonomy): Eukaryota > Metazoa > Chordata > Actinopteri > Cypriniformes > Cyprinidae > Cyprinus > Cyprinus carpio. The sequence continues at coordinate 5,933,218 of NC_056581.1, read as the reverse complement.
ATCACAGTGCTGTGTATGCTCTTCTGTGTCCTCCGTGTCACAAGGATGCGCTGTTTCTACGTGTATTTTAGCTTTGATTTGAAAAAAAAACAGCACACCCTTATGGCGCGGAGGACACAGAAAAGCATATGCAGCACGGAGATATCGAGTGACAAACTTCAGAGTGAATCAGCGTAGCGCCATTTTGGAAATTCTGAGCAGTACGCAGGTGGCTTACACTCTTCTGTGTCAGCCATGCCACAATGATAAGTTTTTTTTTACGTGTATTTACACTTTGGTTTGAAAGCAACAGCGAATAAACTCATCATTTCTGACACATAAGAGTACAAACCATCTGCGTACTGCTCAGAATTGCCAAAATGGCGCTATGCTGACACAGAGGAGGGGAATTGTTGAATAAAGTCATTATTTTTGTTTTCTTCGTGTACAAAAAGTATACTTGTTGCTTTTTAATCATTACGGTTGAATCACTGATGGCAGATGGACTATTCTGACGATGCTTTTCATACTTTCCTGGACCATGACAGTGTAATTCATTTGGCAGTCTATGGGACTCTAAAGCCTACCGGTTTTCATTCAAAATATCTTAAATTGTGTTCCGAAGATGAACAAAGTTTTTACGGGTTTGGAACGACATGGGGGGTAAGTGAATAATGACAAAATTTTCATTTTGGGATGGAGTAACCCTTTAAGATATCATTTAGAACTTTTAGGAGAGCCGACTCAGTGCAATGAAGCGGTTTGAAGCTAGACTGAAACATATCAGAGATTTTTAAGAGTATCTTTACTAAAGCAGTTTAGACTATGAGTATTTTGTAGCTTGCCAAACTAAAATTAACTTTTCAAATGAACTTCCCTAACACTGCAACTAACATCAGTATCCCTAACCGCTACATCAGCTGCTTAAAGAGAGAAAACTAGCTTGTATGCAGGAGGTCTCTTGCACGGGAGGGAAATGACCTGATCTTCATCAGCCTGACGCTCACTCTGTCTTCAGTCCCAGCGTCACTCTTTGTACATAAGAGTGTACATCTCTGTCTGTTCCTAATGACTGTGCATGGAAAAGAGCTGAATGCTTGATCAATGAGAAATCGAGGTTACTGTGGGAAACATTCTTTGAGATTTGCATTGCTTGGAGGCAAATGGTTATTTCAGTCTCAGCATGAGACATTTTCCACTGTCATAATCACTGCTGTCATCATCACCATCAACATCATATTCTTGCCTTTTTTTCCTCATCTCCTTTGCCCTCTTTGTAAGTTTCATCATTATCATCATCAACATCATGAACATCCTCCTCATGGGCATAACATTCACATCATTATGTCAAAGCTTTGTGGGGGAAAGATAAAACAGCATTTTCACTGCAAATTCAGGTATTTTTTTTGTTTTTTACTGAGTGTCACTTAAATCTGTTTGGGTGTGCAGTTTGTGTTGTAGCCAGTATTTTTAAAAAATGCTTATCATTAAAAATGTATATACATTTATGAACAGCCAAAGAGCTGTGCATGACTAAATGATAATGTTGTTGCAAACCACTGAATACACCTTATACACTAAGGAAGAGAGCAACTCTGTCTCAGAAGCCAGCGACGAGAGACCCAATTTCAAGCGGGCAATATATATATAAGTATACTACTGTATAATACATAAGGTTTACATTTATAATTAAAATCCTTACGCTTTGAATGTTTGAAATTAGTTTTGTAGGACAACTTTGAATTTTGCCTACATGTCATTTCTCTTTTTATGTAATTTTTATGCAAAGACATCTGTAAAGGGTATAGAAAAGAGCTGGAGAACAAAAATGTCTACGATATATATATATATATATATAATATTATATCATATTATATATATATATATATATCTAAATTTATTTTAATATATCAAAATGTAAACTAATATATGAAAATTATATCAAATATATGACAAATATATCAGTTGTTATTTCTGAATCAACACTATTACTTTATAAAATTAATTTAAATTTGCTTATTACATTTAAAATTTCATTTAAATGACATTCATTTAATATATTCTAATTAGCTTTAATTTATAATAGGTACTTCAGACTTCAGGGCCTTTTGCACCTTTTATAATACCGAACTTAATTATGGAATTACCCACTTTTTGCGTGTTAGCACCGCCAGGAACTAGGAATGGTTTTAGGTTCTAGGAACTCCGTTGGAGGAACTAAATTAGCTCCTACTTCAGAGCAGGGTCCTAAAATAGTCTATAGGAACTATCAGTGACGTAAGTGTAGGCTGATTGCCAAATGCATGCCGACAACACTGGCCACCCAGCATTTTTAAAAAGCCATCTAAACATATTTACTTCATGAACATGGAAAGGACAGCGATTAACGGGACATTTACCTGTTGTCTGCAGTGTTGTGTTTCTTTTCTTCAGCTTCCTGTATTGATATGTAACAATGCCAGTTGGTTGTCATATATTTTTTAAAAGTAAAATGGACTTCTTAGACCAACTTTTTTGCTCTTGCAATCACGACACATTGAGGCACCGATCGGGAAAAATTGGGTTCTCATGAGAACCCTACCATGCGTGGCTAGTTCCTAGAACTAAGTTCCTTAGAACTAGAACTACGCGGTGCAGACAATCCCTCTATTAATGTGATGTGAAAAGTAATTTAAAAGACATTAACATAGTTTTCATGATTATTTCATTTTACACACATTCCAAGTCAAACAAAAATATTGGGACACCATACAGGGAGTCAATAACATTGATTTCTAAATACATGAACCTTTAATATGGAGTTGGTCCTTCAATGCAGCTATACCAGTTGACCAAAAGGCTTTCCACTAGATTTTGGAGTATTCACTGTGAGGGTCTTTTTGCCAAATTCATCCAGCATTGGTGAGTCAGGCTCTGATGGTTGAATGAGAAGGCCTGGCTCTCAGTCTCTATTTCAGTTCATGCCCAAAAGTTGTCCTTGGTATGCTGAAGGGAGTAAGATTTTCCCTTCACTGGAAGCTAGGGGTGAAGCCCATTTCCGCACTTCTGAGAATACCACTCTCTACACCTGTTATCCCTCCTCCACAAAACATTACCAATTGGACAACAATGTAGTCAGGCACAGAGGGTAAACCATTCTCCTGGCACCCGCCAAAGACAAGACTCCAACCCATCAGACTGACAAAACAGAGAAGCATGATTCATCTATATCAATAGAAGACCCGTAGGTTTCCACTGCTTCCAGGAGTCCAGTTGTGGTGTGCTTTAACACCAACTCCATCCGCGTGGCTTGGCATTGAACTTGATGTGAGGCTTGTGTGCCAGCATGCTTCAGCCATGGAAACCCATTCCATGAAGCTTCACGTTGCCACAGTGTGTTGTGCTGCTATTAATGCTCAGTGCGAAGGCCTATGTAGGAAGCAGGTGCCCACTGAATTTACTGATGCACCCCTTCATTTTGCTCGAGGTTGTCCCTGCACCTCTGCGACTTTTAAGTGTCGCGTCTTCTGCTTTATGGCCCTGAGTTGAATGCCTTTTTTCTAAATGGCTTCCAACTTTCCAAAAATGAACACTTTCTACAGTTGAATGGTGGAATATCGTAACAGTAATTAAATATTTATTAACTGACTCATTGTCAAAGATGGCACTCTATTATTACAGTACCACACTTGAATTTTCACTGAGCGCTTCAGAAAACGCATGTTGTTTTCACAACTGTTCATTAATGCCAGAGTGCATGGCTGTAGGTGACTTGATTTTATTCACTCTGCATCAAAGGCTCTGAAGGAAACAGCACCCTGAATTCAGTTCAATTAAGAGGTCTTCGTATGCTCCCAATACTTTTATCCATATACGTTGATATAAGTTTCTAGGCACAGAACCAGGAGTACATTAAGTTGGGAAGTGGCGGAAAGAGAGGAGGCCAAAAGTTCTCTAAACATCCTGCTGTTACCTGGCGCTTTGAGTTTTTTAAAAAAGATCTGCTGATGTCTAAGTTAGTTTCAGTCTCAGACTTGACATTTGTGAAGCAATATTTCAGAGCACACTGTTTTGTGAACCAGTGTCACAGTTTGTAATGCACGGCTTTGCTGAAAGAGGCTGCTCAAAAAGAGAAGATGAGGGCTGATGAACAATCTATGTGTGGAACCCAGACCAGGGAAAAAAAAACTACATTAGAATAACCAGTTTATATTCATGACAAAGTTCGTTACATAGCCTTAAACGTGACCTGCGGGTGCATTTTCCAAAAAAAATTAAATGGGGGTCCAAGTTCCACTGAAACTCTATTGATACTGGATTCGAACTTGTCTTGTGACACACAGTTGCCTTTTGGGAAAATGGACAACCCTGGTTGATATTGCCTTATGATTGCTGTGATATGGAATATAGGCGAAAAACAAAGGTCTGTTCAAAAAACTAACGGTTTGGTTTAACTTCGAAGAATACTATAACTGAAAAAAATGTTGATAATGCTACAATTAGAATGTTCGTATTCAAGTAATAATAATAAATTAGCATTATACAAAAATTTATTAAATACACATGATTTGTGCACGGTATATCACTCAATTTCTTACTAGAATTAGGAAGGTACGACCATATTGGCCCGGTTATTAACTCTGCACTGGCTCCCTATGGACCAACAGATACATTTTAAAATCTTGCACACCCTACATTACTTATAAACGCTCTGATTGTTTTAGCTCCGCAGTAATGGATGGACTGCATGTATAGTCCTTAAAGTTCGCCTGTGATGCTCAAAACGCTGGCCAATTTGCTAATATAGTAGAATATCAAAAGATCAAGCCTGTGGGCCAGGCAATGACTACACAAGCCCATTGCCCCAATCTGAACTGTGGTGGCACCCTGGAATTAAGCCAACACGGCCATGACTGGTGTCTGTGTTCTGCGTCAGAGGAGAAACTGGGCCCCCGAACTGAGCTGCGTTTTCTACCACGGTTTTTTTTTCCTCTTTCTGTCAACGATGGAGTTCCTGGTTCCTTGCCGCCCTGTAACCTTTGGCTTTGCTTAGTTGGCGAACACTTGATCTGACTGACTTGCACAGAACCAACATTGACGCGAGCGAACTGGATTGGATGGCCATCGTAATCCACTCCATGCTATGGTCTGCTGTTACAACTGAACTGACTTCTTTAGCTGAAAAAAGGGGACTCTTTGTTATCGTCTTCTTGCATTATGGGACCAAACTTCTTTTCTGTTTGACAGTGAAAAACCTGCTTTCAACAATCAGTATTGTATAAGCGCTATACAAATAAAGGGTTACTGTGAACGTGACTCTGCGGTGAATGGGGTGCTGTCAGAATAATATAAGAGTCCAAAAAGCTGATAAAACATCACAATCCACACTGAACCACTCCGGGCAATCAATTTAATGTCTTGGACGTTGAAAAAGCGTGTGTTTGTAAGAAGCCAAATCCCTCAAAGACCAGTTTCCAAATGGGCAGAATTGTCAGTTCAGTGTGTCTTTATTTAATTTGTTTTTCCTGAATTATCCGATAGATATCCAGGTCAAGAAAACCAAGTGGTCAACACCCTCAAGACTCATGTCCAGACTGATTTCAATCCGGAACAGGAGGTGATTTGAGATAAACAGAGGCTTGTGTCAGGACCAGATACATGTTCACTTCCTCAAAATGTGCCTATGCACATACCAATTGTTGTCCAAGTCAAAAAGATGCCTGGAGTTAGCAATTTATCTCCAAAAGTCAAGTACTATAAGCATGGACAAAAAATTGATTTTTTCTCTAAGTAAAATGCACTCAATAATGAGCTATCACAATGCCATTAAGAGGTGTTCAAAAACATCTTGTCAGTGTATCGTTTTACAGCCATGATATCCATTATGCTTCATACGTTGTTGTGCTCTTTTCCAAGCCATTAATTTAAAAAAAAACAGCTACCAAGTTGCACCCTAACATAAAACACAAAGCCAATAGTCTTGGGGAATATTTACATGAAGATGAAGGTTCGGCAGCCTCAGCAGTTCAGGAGCATTTGTATCCGTGTTCCCAGCGGCAATTTGTGATGTGTCTTGTTAATTTGGGCGCAAGAGCATAAAATCTTTAAAATACTTCTATCAAGCGATATAGATAGACAGCATGCAACTGCACATCGCCTCAGGCGGGACACAAACATTGCGTCGAGAACCATGTGGTGTGGACAAATCTTTGTGGCAGTAGCAGAGAGAAGCGTGCTGGCGAGATATGGACATTCTGAGTGGCAGCATTGATAGTCTCTTTCCTCCTTCGGCTTTGTAGCTGGTGTGAAATATTCATACCGGCTGCTTAGGTTTTAAAATCGTCTGGATAGGGATATAACGTCCTTGAGCGCTTCACCTTTGGATTGGCGGGATGTGTCATAAATCTGAATCGCCTGTCCTCTTGTAAGCAAAAGGTTGATAGAAATAAATATCCTACCTATAATTCGAAAGAGCTTCAGCTGGAGACAATAAAAATAATTTCTCGTGATTTTCTCACCAGTCGTGCTTAAAATACCACGTTGCTTGACTTCTTGGCTGTCGGCTTCTAACTAGGCTTACGGACTGGTAAAACAGCTTTTGCAGCAAGTTTGCTGGAGAATAACTATGGATATTTGTAGGTCTGCCTACCTCACTAAACCAGTTAAACCAGCCGGCCATCATGGAAATCACCTTATAGTCTAAAATTACAGTCTTAAATCTTTGAGAGAACAAAAGGGATAGGACTTTTTCAGTGGAGGAAGTATTATTAGGGATTATGAACTCTTATTTTGATCAGAAACAATGGTTTTTAAAATAAAAATGCGTTTATGTATTTGTGTCATAGGCCGACAGAGCTTTAAGCACAATTAATGCATGATTAAGTGTAATTGACACTGTAAAGAAGCTGCCATGAAGGCTTATTACCTGTTAATATTCAGAAATGACCGAGGGGGGGGGGGATGACTGAGCATAACAGAATTATAATACCATACACGAATTTGATTCCTCCATGTAGTTAAATTAACCCAAGATAAAATCTACAGTTCTTATCCATTTATTGATCATCAAAAAACGCACTTAAAACAAAAAAACCAAAAACCACAATGTCCTTCTGGTCCTATATCCTCAACGCCTGGCAATATGGGGCCATTGGGAGTTCTATTCAGCTGTTCGGACATCCATCCAGCGGTTTTAAAATACGATTCACTTCGCTCACTGTTTTCCCACAGCTGTTTTTTTTGCTGCTACCGCACTGAAGAAGTAATTAATGACGGTGACCCTGCAGGTGCAGATGGAGTTAGGCCAGAGAAATGATTTAAAACACTGATGAATTGGTTGAGGGCTGCTGAGGAACTCGGATAGGCTTATACGGTTCCGGCAGCCACCATTATCGAGTAGGTATATCATTCGAGGTGCCACAGACCGGTGAACACTGTTTTCCTATGACGAAGGCCGAGTGAAGTGAGGCGTTTAAAACAGAAAGCTCATGACGCCCGGGCCTCAAACTTGGCCACTGGCTTAATCGGAGCAAGACCTCAGGCAACAACAGGAAGTGTGGTAGAAACAGTGCTTAAAGATGCTGATTAATGCATGAAATGCACAGTTGATTGTAATGAAGAGCTTGGGGGGGTAACAGCCCTAATCTGAATCTGCTGTACTGGAGAACCACTATTAACCAAAGCAGAATAAATGGATCTAACCCTGTGACAAAATGTCATTGTGCACAAAAGTGCGTATTTTTTAGACGTTTAGAAGTTTAGATGTAAAATTTTGTCATCATTTACTCACTCCAAATCCACATGCTGTTATTTATTGGTAGAACACAAAAGGAAAAAAATGGAACAAATCCCACAGTGACTAGGAGTGTCAATCAATCAATCAATCAATCAATCAACAAATTTGTAATATTTATTGGCAATATATATATTTTTTAACAATTTAAATAAATAAATAAATAAATAAATAAATAAATAAATAAATCAAATCAAAACAAAAACACTTATTGGCAATATATATATTTTTTGATAATTGGAAATGACGCCTGCAAAACATAGAGATGCTGTGAATATGTTTTTAGTATTGTTTAAATACTATTTGTAGTATTTATAAATAATGAATTAGCTTTTTTATTTTAAGTTTTCCATTTAAAGCCCTTTTCAGTGTACATTTAGGTTTTATAGTTAATTTTTATTTCTATTTTTGCTTTTGTCACTTGTATTGTTATTATTATTATTTTAATGTTTAGTGTAGAAATTTATATAACATTTAGTTTAGCTTTTAATTTATTTTTCATTCAAGTTTTAGTAATTTTTGGGGTACTTCAAACTCAAACTTCAGTCGGTCTTAAGTCTTCAATGAACTATTCTTCAGTCGTGTTTTGCCAAAAGCCACATTTCCTATTTTTTTTGCATCTAATATTTATTTTTATTTGATTTCAGCTTTCAGCTTCACAATTACCAAAACATTTTTAATGTGGTTTAGTTAACACTGTCACACACACACCAACCACACCACACACACACCACACACACACCACACACACCACACACAACACACACAGCACACACACACACACACACACAAGCATACAAAAATCATTAATTAAAAAAACAAACCATTTTTGGTTTATATAATATTGTAAATAATAATTCTAATAAAAATGAATGACTACAATAAAAAAAAAAAAAAAAAAACAAAAATTATGTACAGTACGATTTTTCCATTCGAATTTTGCTAGTAAATGTCCCAGGTATTTAAAAAGAAATGGCAAGTAACACACATGTTAATTAAAATAAAATAGTAAAATTTTCTCTGTAATCTTTTAAAATCTGTAATCTGTTTATTCCTATTTACATATATATATTCTCCCCCTGCTTTTTTTTTTGTACGATGTACTCAACCTTATCCTTCAATGGGGTTTTTCAACATGCAATGAGAAGAGATTTACTACATTCATATAGACTTTAATTATTTGCCCCATAAACAGTAAATCTGCACAGTAACATCAAGCACGCTTGGCTGCAGACTACCTAGTCTCTGCAACCTGGTCTGTTCAATCCTAACTTTTTCTTTCTCTGCTTCATTTCAGACAACAGGTGGACTGCGGGCTTCAAATTTTCAACAAAGACGACGCACTCGATTTCATGTTCTCCTGAGCTGTGTGTGTTTGTTTTGTGGGTGGGTGGGTGTAATGTTGTGTTGGGTTTGTGGCAGCAAGATGGACAGGAGGAGCAGATGGCACCCAACGCTCTCAAAGAATTCTTTGGAGGAGCTGTGGCTTTACGGCTCATATACGGCTCTAATTATCAGCTTAACGTGAGGGAAAAAGAATGGATAAAATCCATTAAAACTCAAAAATCTCACGTCAGAAAGTGAAAAAATAATGCCAACTATCTCACTGAAATTTGCGCTTTTGAGTTTTCTTCATTGTCAGAAAAGCATAATTTTCCAGCTTCAGTCAGCATGCAATTAAATGTCATAAATGCTTTTGTACAAGCTATCATTATTGAAACAAGGATCATTACAAAGAGACCAAACAAAATGAGAATAGATCAATCAGTCAGGAACACATCAAATCCTTCTTGGTGTCTGTCTGAGAAGTATTGTGGAAGTGACGTGATTGAATGGATGGGTCAGCAGACAGTGTGCATACTTATTAATGGAAGTGTGAATCAGTACATAAAGTGCAACAGAAAATGTTCTAAACGCGTTCCTCTAATTCTAATTTAATGCTCTACAATGTAGAAATCATATTTCATTTGTGATAACCATATTTCACCATGGCACTAGACTCCCATGTGGCACTTGCTGCAGCATGCTGTGAAATCTTTCATTATCAATTTGCAACGCATAAAAATATGGCTCATGTTTTTAATTAGAGTCTATCACACAGTCACTTTGGCCTTGTGTGGTTTCATATAACTGATGAGTTGTAGCAATTTAATATAAATATATAGTATTTATTATATTAACAATCATTTTTAATATTAAAATATTTTATTATTATTAATTATTATTAATATTCAAGATCATGCATTTATTAATTCATTTTTAGAATTCGATCTTTCACTAGCATCTTATTACATTTTTTTAATTGAGTATTTATTTAGTTAGTTTAGTTGTTTAGTTATTACCTAAAGTTTCAATGTATTTATATTATTTTATTTAATATGTTTGTTTTTATAGACATATTTATTTATTAATTACTTTATTATTTCATAAAATTTTCAATTAGTGCACCTTTCACTAATATTTAATTTTAGTATTTCTTACTTTATATTGTTTAACATTAATGTATTATTTTCTTATATTATCTCATAATCTTATTTTATTATTTTTTATACTATATTATAGTTTATGTATTATTATAGGCCTTTCTTTGCCCCCCCCCCCCCACCTCCAATGTTTAAATTAATGCATTGTTTCATTTAATTGAATCATTTAGTTATATATATATTATTTTATTTATTAGGTTTTTTTTGACACACATTCATCTCATTTACAATATTCAATTATGCACTTATACTAGCATTATTATTTTAATATTTTGTTTGGGTTATTGATTGATTGACTGAATTATTAATTGATCCTAATATTTCTATAAATTTACTTTTATTAGCACTTATTAGTTTCAAGTCAATATGCCTTTTTTATTGTTTATTAAATATATATTATTTATATGAACACACTTACTTTATTATTTTTTGCCTCCAGAAACACCATATAGATTTGATGTGGCCCTCTTTTAACTTAATATGCTAAAAGCTCTAAACTGAACTGGACCAATGGCAATAACAATGCAGGCAGATTAAAAAATAAAAAAAAAAAAAAAAAAAAAAAGCAAAAAAAAAAAAAAAAAAAAAAACCCCAACAAAAAAAAAAAAAAAAAAAAAAAAAATAAAACAAACACCATAAAAAAAATAGCAACATGCTAGCAAAAAGAAAAAAAAAAAAAAAAAAAAACATAGCAAAAAAAAAAAACGTGCAACAATACAACATGCCAACCGTCATGAAATTCCAAGCAAATGCAAACAATGCACCCAGAAGAACACCTTAGCCACTGCATAGCAACATCCTGGCAACCGCCCAGAACAGCCCTGCATGAGGGTGGTTTTACCACAGTTAAGCATTCACTCACATTTCACTTCAGAATCCAGTAGAATACATTCATTCAAGGACATATATCTTCCTGGGAACTTTATTTTTTGTGTCCTTTACTTTTATTGTAGCTCTTGCCATAAGAAGTTTAATTCCACCTACAATACCTACACAGCCCATAATAAATGGTGCCTCTACTTGCTGGAGTTTCTCAAATAGTAATGTCATTCTAAACACTTTCTGAAAGCACTTATTCAGAACAGATCAGAGCTCTTCATCACCAGTCGGGGATCAAACACAGCCGCCTCAATTTACACTTTCACACAGTTAACAACAATTCCTAAACATTATGTTCTCCAGCATCGCTGAGCTGCTTTTTGCTTTTTTAACGGAGAGTGATCCCAGACTTATTTCCTATCCACTCTCTCAAGTACACTCTTGAAAAGAGTTTTGCCATTCTGGAGGCCAATAAAATCAAATAATAATCAAAATAAAATGGACTGTAGTCATCACCAGAACGTAGAAATCCAGGGGGAAAATGTGAGACGGCTTTTTCTGGTCCTGTTTCACCCCTAAGAAAAATTATGGGACTGAAGATCTCTGTGAGGTAACTTCCTCTACTTTAATTGTGGCATATCAAGGTCAACTTTTGTCTCGTGGCTAGAGAATAAAAGAACACCTGGCACAGAGTGGATAATGGTTGGCTTTTTGCTAGACGAAAAAAAAAGAAACACAATTCCCAGAGTAGTGCTCTGTGGAGAATTCAGGTTGCTCCGGAAGTGACTACATACATCATTAGCCTCAGTCCAGACGGTGTTTGCCGTGGTCCCTATTTTGAAATTCAGGGCTTCAGCTATCGGCACCGCCCAGGCCTATTGAAACATGAGCTGGATATAGCAGCATCATGATCATTCTGCGAACAATGGCCCCGCAATTGCAATGCGGACACATAACGAGATTTTCTTACTGAAATGAAACATCCTTTCATGGAGACTGGCAATACATCAACTGGAATCCATCATCCTTCATACATCAACTCTGAATCACTCCACTCACGTTGCTCACACGAACACTTTGCCCCAAAATACAATAAAATAAGCCTTCACTGTAAGCGTTATCCCCACTTGGGTGTGATTTTGTGTTAATATGTTTGAATGCTTGATTCTGATTAAAATTGTTTCTCTTCTGTTTTAGTCCGCTAACACCAGTCTTATATTATTCAGATATATCATTACTAATGCATTAAAATTTAATGATGAAACACTGATCTTTAGAATAAAAAAAGTAATAAAATAAAATTGATTGTGGTAACCGGTTGTAAATAATTTCAATTAATATTGAGTTATTCCATATTCTTATAATATTTTAATTTTAACGTAATCAATATGTCTAATTAATATTATTATATTAATTAGGGCAATAATAAACTAATTAGTAAATCAAAATACTAATTCATTTATTGAAACATTAACATTATGATAACCTGTACTACTATTACTACTAATAAATCTTTATTTTAAAATAATAATTTGTTATAATAAATTATATTAATCAAAATACATATATTTTGCTTAAACAATGGTAAGTACACACTGTTCCAATTTTAATAATAATAATACCACAGTAACTTACATGCATTTAATTTAAAATTAATAATATTACAATAAATATTGATCAAAAGAATAATACTTCTCAATTATTTTTATTAGAACAAACGTCTTAATAATAATAATACATTATTTTCAAAAAAATAATGATATTCACTAATAAATCTGTATTATGACCAAACTGTGTAATAAATAACCACAACATAACCACTACTACTACGACTACTACTAGCTATCAGCATAATTATCGTAAGTTTTTAAACGACTGGCTGACTTTACTTATCCGTGCTAATTACACAGCTGCTTACAAACATAAAATAAATACATGGGCATGAAATATTGATTAGAGTTGAGAAAAACAAGAGCACAGCTTATGGGAGGAAATTGGTTGCTGGGGACAACAGCCAATCAGTTGGCTCATTATGCAAAAAATATTTGACCACAGAATGGCACAAATGAAGCTAGTCAGAATCACGTATTCAAAACATAAATAAAATAAATAAATATATAGGCGCTTTTGTATGGGGCATTTTGCATTGATTATATCCTTTGGCTTTTCTCGTGTTTATTAATACTTAATCCATATTACTTACTTTGCCACTTTTGTACCTAGCCCGAAAAGGAGACAAATATATAAACATTTATATTAACTATACGTCAGAAAGGCTGCAGTGTCGCAAGGGTATGCGACTCATTGAAAGGAAAATCAGCAGCACGCCTGCTTCCCCCCTGTACAGTCGGAAGAAACAGTGAATAAATGGCTTTGGGAGTTTTTTTTTAATGGAGAATTTTATAGCGCACCACAAACAACCTGGCCTTACAAAACACACATCACAAAAGACCCCCTGAGCTCTGAATTGTGAAGGAAAAGTTCATAAGTGGTAGAAGAACTTGTCTGTTTTTTGTACAAGGGAGAATGTTTAGACATGTGTATGTGTGTGTGTTGTGTGTTTGTGTGTGCATATGCATTAGCCCTTGAGTATGATGTGTGTGTGTGGATATATGTGTTGTAATCCCACACTTTTCTGATATCTTGTATGTGCGCTTCCGGGGTGGAGGTTTATGCTCGTGTTAGTGCCCCGAAGCAGCTGTTATCGGATAATAGAGTGTTGTCCCCCCTCTCAGTCATAATTAACACTGTTTAATTAAAGCTAGCCCACCACTAGCCCCCGCTCCTGTAGCTCGGGTTTTGGGTGCCACTTGTTAAGTGGGAGGGGTGAGAACAACAACCTAGTGCTAGAAGAACCAACATTAGTTTGTGGGAACGAGTACTGGGATACCTCCTTGCCATCTTACAAACACTTGTTTTCAAAAACGACATACACAACTTTAATATTTTCCCCATCTTGTGTTGTGTTATAAAAAAAATGAGTTTCATAAATGTAAATCAAATTTATTTACATAATCTTAATTTGAAAACCACACAGCGTCAACAGCCAGCAGCCAGTCCCCCCAAAACAGCCACCATCAATTTTTAACTGAACTTTGACAGTTTGTTCTGCAAAAAGAGTGGGCAAAATTAGTTTGGGCAAAAGTCTAGATGTATAGATGTGCAAAAGTTAGTAGAGACAGAGACAATTTTCCCAACAAAACTAATGGCTGTTTTAAAGCAAAAAGGTGGTTCAACAAAAATACGGACACAAAGGAGTGATTTTGGTGCTTTTTTGTTTTTTTTTCCAACTCAGTGATTGTTTTTTTTTTTTTTTTTTTTTTTTTTTTTTTTTTTTTTTGTTTTTTTTTTTTTAGGTGTTGGTGTTTTATATTTTTTTCACTTGGATGTTTATAAATTTGTTGTCCCTGAGTAAAATACAAGTTTTTGTTCTACATATCCCCTAATACATTAATAGTATATAGATATATATATTATATATACATATATTGTCAGAACAGAATAATTAAATACAAAAACACAGTAATTAAGGCTACAAGGCAAAAATAAAAAAGCCTTTAGCATCTAACCATAAGTACAATAAGCAGTAAAATCGTACAGGGACATACAATGTCTACAACCCAACAGTTTACAAATGTACAATAAATATACATATAAAGTAGAGCAGTACTATGGACAAAATTTACCAGATTTTTTTTTTAAATACTATCAGCATGATATACAGATGGGTGTACTATGACATACTAGACAGAATGGATTATGGTAACAATACATATATATATAGATATATATATATATAGATATATATATTATAGATATATATAGATATATATATACTGTACAGAGAGAAAGAAGAGCAAATAGACTGTGAGAGACACAACACACATTTATAATCGAACACATCGTAAAAAATAAAATATGAATTTACATAAACATTCTAGGTAACTATATGTTTATGTAAATACACACACCACACACACACACACACACCACACAAACACACACAGTATTAGGATTTTTTAGGATGCAGAACACCTAAGCATGCACTTTGCAGAGCACATTCAGGGTGACTGGACAAGAGCCAGTAGCCAGATATGATTTTATCTTAATCTCCCTTGCAACATGGTGTTTTTTTTTCAGACACCATTCCTGATTGGCTTGTTTATCGGCAGCGCTTGTTTTAGTGTAGTGAGACAAGAGCGGTAGAAGGTGTTCGGAAATGAGGTTGCCGAAAAGCCAGAGACACTAGAGTTTTTGTGGCTTAATGAACACTACCATTACTGAATATGCCAGGAATGGAGTTT
This sequence comes from Cyprinus carpio, assembly GCF_018340385.1. NCBI lineage: Eukaryota > Metazoa > Chordata > Actinopteri > Cypriniformes > Cyprinidae > Cyprinus > Cyprinus carpio. The sequence continues at coordinate 5,917,861 of NC_056581.1, read as the reverse complement.
GTAACCTTGATACCGTCTAGTTATATCTGGCTCTGGCAGACACAGCTGAAATTGAAGTAGCTGGAAAGGACTCCAAATCCCTGGGCTCCGCGTGATTACACGACCCAAACTTCTCTGCTGTGACAACACCTTAATTAAAATCAAGTGAGTTTTTTGTCCTTTACCCTACTTCATCACAGCCTCTATGTTTTTTTTCAACCCTGCTGGCACCCAGAGACGGACTTATTCCACCAAGTCAAGCATAAATCCAGAAAAGCAGCCGTGGGCAAGTTCTTCAGCAGAGGCCCCCCTATGCCGCTTCAGCACTTACACATTAAAGGCCAGCAAATTGGTCTGGTATAGCAGTACTCGACTTTTCGCGGGCTGTTGACTCCTGTGTGTGCGCTGACCCTCCAAACCCTGCAAGAGAGGTGGAAAGGAAGGGGACATCCGTGAAAAAACAGAAACAGGTTGACCATTTTTCATGATTGTGAACTTAGGCTGTTTCAACACGGGGGACCAGTTAACCCCAAATGATCAATTCTTGTCACATCGTTTATTTAGACAAAAAACTCACCCTCGTTGGGCCCAACGTCAATCCAAACCGTGTAAGGACTTACTTTTACATCTGGGGAAAAACACAAATTGAAGATGTTATAAGCGGATTCTCCCACAGCCAGTGGGCAAATAAAAAAAAAAAAAAAAAAACAACGAAACAAAAAAAAACACAAACAATAGACGAGTACAAAAGGTACTTTTGTTTTGTAGAATGAAATGGATGGATGGCACTTTTTGGTTTTTTGTTAAAAATCTCGACTCCCATTCATCTGCCATTATAAACATGCGTTTTTTTTTAATATAAGTCCGATTGTTATCTGTCTAAAAAGAAGAAGTCATATACAATTCCAAGATGGCTTGGTGAGGTAATCATGGTGTACATTTTTAATTTGGTCTGAGAAACTATCCCTTCATTGAGGTACCCAACTGAACACAGAGAGCCTGTCGACCCCCTTTGGACCAATATAACCACCAATGAGGGTAAACACGCATTGGAATTTAATGTTTTAGCAATAATTTGGGTCCCATTATGTTGAGTGAGAAAAGCAAATGAAACAGCATGTTACAGGTGGCGCAAGAAAATGAATTTATTGGTTGGGAATATAATATAATATAGAATACATGTCGTTATCAATAACAATTTATATATAATCTATAATATATTATATTATGGTACTATATAAGAATATATAATATTAATATAGTATGTACTATGTCTATATATATATAATAATATGATGATATATATTAGTTATTATATTATGATTAATATATTAATATATAATATATATATAATATATATTTATAGATAATATAATATAATATATATATTAATGGCAAAATCATTTTTACATCACAAACAGCAATTTGTGGTGGGGGGGGTGCCGGGGGTGGACAAAGGCTCAACGTTTTTTTGAAAACGAGTATCCAAAGTGCGCCAAGTTGGTTTGTGACATTACTCCAACCATCTTTGTGTTGAAACTTACAAAAACGTGAAACTTTTCTTGAAAACTAAGTTGATGACATTGGTTACACACCTAATTACGCATATTCGTTGTAGTGTGTATATTTAAGTGACATCGCCTCTAGCTACACCGGTCCCCTGGCCACAAAATGCATAATACAAGCTTGGGCTGTTTTAAGAGCATTTAATAATGGACTTTGTAAGTAACTATTTTAAAAAAGCCAATATGCTAAGTAATACTGGCACTGGCTAATTTAGCAAACTAAATAGTGAGAATTGGGGTCCCCCCTTAAAATAACAGTGTGTTTACCAATTTTTTTTTTTTTGTTACTTTTTATTACGAAGACTTTTTTGCCTTTTTTTGTTTTTTTGTTTGTTGGAACAGACACCCAGGTGACTATATCTTCCAAACATCTCACTGGTTTTTTGTTTTCCAACAGAAATTAAAGAAACCGTCAGTTGTTTTTTTTGAAACCCAGTTATGTGAGGTTTGAAAGTTGTAAAGGATTAACGGAAATTTCATTTTTTTGTTTTTTCCAAAATGAGCTTTCCCCCTCTTTTTAAGATCCTCCCTAAAATAGAAATTGAGAAAGAAAAAACAATTGTGGTTGGTGACAAAACCCAGCATGGAACATCCAGAGGACAAGGCGTTGAGAAGGAAAACCCACTTTTTACAAAGCAATTGTTTGTTGTTTGTTTTTTTGTTGTTTTTTGTTTTGTTGGTTTTTTTTTTTTCTGATGATTTCCCTGGGCAGTTTTCGTCCCCCCTGTGGCTGTGGTTAATTAAACTTCATTATATTAATCCCTAGAAGATGCAAAAATTGGAAACGGTTTAACAGAAGCCATTAGTTGGTTTTGTTTTTGTTAAGCTTTCATTTTCCTAACAATGGTGTAAGGTGTCATAGGTCAATGGCAAAAAAAGTTCCCTTTAAGAAAAAATGAAATACAACATTTTTTGGATATTCCCATATGCCTATGAAAAAAAGAAAACCAGTTGGGGCCCTCAATGGAACTCCCCCTTTGCCCGGGTGAATAAGTTTCATTTTTTCTAAACACGCCTGCAAAAAACGAATTTCAAACCAGCTTATCAACAGTGTTGTCTTTATGAAAACGTGAATTTTTGCAATAAGACCCAAATACTCCTGGGAAATCGTACATGCAGACAGTCCTCTCCCCCAGTGCGAATACAGTGTTTTTTCCAAACATAGATTTAAAACAATTTTTAGGCCTTTGGGAATAACCTTATAAAAAATATTTTTTAACGGGTTTTTTTTGTGCTGGTGTTTTTAGGACCTATGGTGTCGGGGGTATTTTGCCCTTTTTTGGTTACTAATTTTTTATAAGCCTACTCCCCACTTTTCAAAAGGCCTGTGATCGTGTTAGACTGGGGTTACCAGGACTTCTCAAAGGGAACTGTTGTGGGGGATGCTGTTACTGCCGAACCCAGAGTCCACGCGCTTTGTTCCCAAAGCCGTGACGATTATGTAACAGAGAAGACACAATTGGGCCCAAGTGTTGAACAATGTTCCAGAAACCTTCAACATGGTAGTGACGAAAGTTTTGTTTTTAATTCTTTTTAACAGACGTTGAATCATTTTCCCAAGTAAAAGGAGGAAGTAAACATTTTTGTTGTTGCTCATGGACAAGAAACCCCCAAACATATGGTTTTAAAAAAAAGATGTGTGGCCCTCAAACCATTGACCTGCATCTCGTAAAAGAATACAGCTCCACCCACAAAGTGCAAAATCCTGGTCAAACCGTTTACGCGCCTCGTGGATGACCAAACTTCGACGTCTTAACCGCGGGTCTTCTTTTCTGACTTTCTTTTCTTCTGCTCTGAACACACACATAGGAAACTAACGAGGTGAAGTAGGGGGGTGGGGAAGAGGATTGGGCGGTTCATTGATTAAATATAAAAAGGAAAGTCCAATGGAGCTAAAACTTTTTTGTTGGTTTCATTTGACAGTATATCAAACCGAAAACAAAAAAATATGCAGATTTGAGGAGATAACCAAACCACTTTAGTTTCCCATTGTACTAAGTGAAGGTGTTGTAATTTTTTTTTGTGTTTTTTATCTGATTTTTTTGGTCCCATACACTTGATTTCAATTGTGGAACAAAAAACCAAACAACAACCCAACTACCAGGCATTTTTGTTCAATGAAAATCTTCGGTTTTTTGGTAAAGTTCAACAGAAGAAAGAAAGATCACACAGGGTTTTGGATGACCGTGCAACAATCGCGCTTTAAAAGTTATTTCAGCCTAAATGGCACAGCTGCTATATGACTCACAAAATAGGGTTAATTTAACACATTTAAATTTAGTAACAATATAATATATTAATTTTTGATGATCTAAGCGTGAAATCAGTTATTTATATATTTAACTTAGAGAGTGAGGAGAGTATCTCTTTGTGATAAAATATATTTGTTACACTACAGCTTAGTGTCATATAGTAATATCTAAATAGTACTTATATCCAAGTATATATATCATGATACATACATAAGTATATAAGTTATATAGGGTATATCTAATATATATATATATTGGATGTTGCCGCATATAAAATACACAAACAAAACTGAACTACTATTTTTGATAATGACGTTAAATTTGTGACACATTAGTATGAAGATTGTGTCTTTTTTTGTGTGGGCATATTAGGCCTAATATTTTTTTTGTTTTGGTTTTGTAAATATCCCACCTTCCTTTCCCCAGAAAATTTCAAGATTTTCAATTGCAGGGTGTTGGTTGTTTATACTTACTGTACATAATAGCAACATCCCCCCGTGTCACACGACCTTGAGTGGGTAACGTTACCTTGAACTGAATAATGTCTGAGTTCAAGAGCATGTCTGAATTTAAATATAAAACAAATGCTTCAAACCATCGCAGGCCCAACAGAAATCCCCAACTGTCCCCAGGGAAAATGGACAACCAAAACTTCCCCCTGCTGAACACACTGGTGGTTGTCCTCAGATACCTCATCTGTTTCGCCCCCGGTAATGGAAAAATGGTAGCATAGCATAAATGAATATATAAGCATATTGATGGATGAAAAGTCGCGGATGTTAAAGATCATTCAATTCCAGGAGGCGAGCTGCAATTATTCATGAAAAGTAACAAAGAACAACCTACCTAACACAGCTCTAGGCAGTAAACAAAAAAACAATAAACAAAACAATATAACACACATGGCGGATTGAGTCCCGAATCATTCCCGTATAGTGTTTGGTGGCATCATCTGTTTTGTTCTGTGATTAAGCTGCATTTAGACCACCATGAGACACCACTGGTTGGAAAATATGGCCTTTTTCATTTTTTATAATCTCTCTGTAGCCTGCTGAATGAAGACCTTTAACAGTGAAAAACTTTTTTCTGGTTCAGAAGGGTGGGCAGCTGTGTGTTTTTGTTTCATTCGATAACTGAAAACGAATAAGATGGTTAAAAAGCCATCTGGGAATAATGAACTTCTTTTATAAAGAGCATGTTTCTGACATCCATCTGGAGAGTTGCCATAAACAAAAATATGACATCCCATAGGGTTCTGCTGGTGCAGGAAGGGTCCCTCGCATATCACTTCTGCCACAGGGACCAAACGTCATGTTGGCCGATTTAAAGATCACAAGCCCCACCCTCTGGTTTCCCTATAGCCATATTACAAAGCTTGTGGGTATTTGAATCCTACAGGTTGGCAATCCCCACCAGCTCCCCCCAGCAGAAATCCACCAAAAAACAAACAGGTGTCGCGACCGTAGGTTTGTCTTCCTAAACACAGCGGGGAGATCATAAACTCCCAAAAGCGAACAAATGAACATAATGCGCAACAACAAGAAGACCTGAATAAATATTTTACAGAATGACAATTTTATTCACCCGTCAGGCTATCTCAAAAGGTGAAGTAGAAGAGGGATTTGTTTCTTTATCTTTTATCAAACTGATTTGGAGAAATGTAGCATTACATCAGCTTTGCGTTGCTAACCAAATTTGGAAGCTCTGCAAGTGAATGGGGTTGGTCCCGTCAGCAATGTGAGAGTCCAAACTGCTGATAAAACACAAAACAACAAGAAATCAACAATTCAGTTTTTCCACATAATAACTCCCGTACATCAATCAATGCCTTGTGACAGTGAAAAGTTTGTGCGTTTATATAAGAAACAACAATCCATCATTAAGGCTTCAGTGGCGTTTTTTTAAGAGTCTTAACCAATCAACTCTGTTGCTTGCACTTTCTGTCAAAAGTCCTCCTAACCCAAAAATTTAATGGGCCTTACTCTACAGTGAAAAGGGTCACCCCCTCGTATGAATCAGTCGAAGAAATAATGACAGATCAAAGCACTGTTTACGAGCAAAAAACATCTCTGTGCAAATTGTGTTCTAAAAAATTTTTACTTGGTGGTTGTACTTGAAGATATGAAAAGTAAACAGGGGATGGACTTTTTTTTTTTTTTAACTGTAACGGAGCCATTATTATGGGATTATGGACAATGGAAGGCAACAGTTTAAAAGTTTAAAACCATCATTTATGATGGATTTGTTTTTCCTATACAGCATGCAGCTTTTTTGCTTTATTTGTCATCAAGTAACATTAATTGATGGACTGGAGGTGGTTGTTTTTAGTGCTGGTAATTGTTATGTTTTTAATACAGCAGTTTGGACTCTCAATTCTGACGCAACCCATATCACTGCAGAGGATCCACTGGTTGAGAAAATGGATGTAAAAATCTGGCCAAATTTCTCCCAAATCCTGTTCCGATTTCTTAAGAAGAAAACTCATCCAAATCTTTGAAAGGTTTGTCCCTGGCGTATTATTTTTTAGTTAAATTTAAATAGAAAATAATGAGAATGGGGAAAAGGAGAACAAAGGGGTGTTTTTTGTTTCTCTGGAAAATGGTGTTTATTTTTAAACAATCATTCTTAGCTAGAGTACTTTTCCATCTCTCCTCCCTTATTTAGTTTTTTTTATTTATTTTTATTTATCCTATTGTTTTTTTTAAAGATGCAAAAAGTCCGAATTTGTCCTTGTGATTCATTTGTTTGATGTGATTTTAGGAGTATAACAAATCCGAGAGAGAACACACAAGGATAAAATGCTGCTGTGAAGAAAGCAGTGAGGTTTGTGTATTACTATTTTAAATGATGAGTGAGTGTCCTCTGCAGATCGGCCATAAGGTTTTATGTGCTAATTTATCCTCTGCCCCCACCCTGACTCAAAAAATTCCAATCAAAGGCTATTGTGAGATAAGTCAGTCCGAACTTTCCATCTCACCTTGCCTTGCGTTTTGTCTTAGAGCCCAAGGGATGAAGCGATTCCAAATTTTAGATTAGTTTTTTTGACACCCCTGAGGAGTGTCGCACATTTATTTTCACCGCTTATCTCCAACCATATAATCACCATTTTCAAATGCAGGTGTTAGGACAACACAGATTGTTCAACGTTGTTTTTACATCAGCTTTGGACGGAGTCAAAGTTTTGTTATTGGTCGATCAGTTCCCAAAACTCTAGAACATGGATGTTTGTTCTGAGAATACTGATGGAATGTATAAAAACTATGTTAGTACGTCCCTGTTGTATCTAGATTTTAATTACATAGTCTCTCTTGCAAGCAACAGCTGTGGATGGAACGGCTAAGGAGGTTTGGCCAAAAATATGCTCTATAATGAATGAGTGAGTTTAACTTGCCCCTTGCTGCTAGTTCTGCTTTTCGGGAATTGCTACTTGCTGCTGCCATTGTAACTTGATACTGTTGTTCCATATGACCATAATTATGTTGTAATGTTGTGGATTCCATTTTTTTGAGAAAATGGGGATTTTTGAATGTACTGTAGATTTGTCAATGGCACCTCACCGCTGTCTGAGAGCAGTGGCACAACACAACAAATACGTCAGATTTTTGTTTTGAAAGAGCGAGAATGGAAATACTGACCTGACAAATTCAATCCCCATAAACAAGCTAGGATATAATCCCCCTAAAAACTTCTAGTTTTTTGGTTGTTTGTATCCCTGACGCAGCACTATCACAGAAGGACACAAACCCTTGCTACCCCCCCGCGAAGAGTCCCGATCCTTTTAGAGGGTTTCAACAGCGTGTTAATGGCGTGTGTTGTTCATTCCGGTGGTGTTATAGCCTCAAGACAATTGCATTTGTGGGGGCTACTAAGGCAAGCATCACTATTTCTGCTGCTCAAACCACTAACTTGTCCATCTCTGGATGACTTGCTATTTTGCCTGGCATACAATAAATTGGGCAAAAAATTCTTTGAGGACTTATATTAAAGATCCATAAGTTGATACCACAGAAACCAAACCCATCATCATGTATGGCAAGTGTGATCAAGTCAGGTTGCCATAATAATAATAATATAAGTCTAAAGAATTTTGCGCCCTATTTTATTGTCTGCCCATGGCAAAATTGAAAGTGTCATCCAGAACTGCAACAAAACCACCACATTTGTTCCATTTCTTCACAATCTACAACTTTTGAGGTGTCATTTATGTGTGTCGTACAGACAAAGGATGGGGCCAAAGTTAGTGGTTTGAGCAGCAGAAATAGTAGCAGATGCTTGCTTAGTAGTAGACCACCAAATGACTTTTCTTGGAGGCTATAAACACCACAATGAAAGTCAACACGTATACCATTAACACGCGCTGTTGAACCTCCTTAAAGTGATGGGAACTCTGTTTACCCGGGTAGCAGGTGTCCTTCTGTGATAAATGCTTCAGGGATCACAAACACACATACAAACTAGGAATTTTTAGGATATATCCTAGCTTGTTAGATTGAATTGTCAGGTCAGTATTTCATATCTCGCTCTTTCAAAACCAAAATCTGACGTATTTGTGTCGTACAATTGCTCTCAGACGTGAGGGTGCCGTGAGCAATCTAATGTACATTTCAAAAATCATTTTTTCTCAAAATGGAAGTCACCTTCAACAACCAGTGGGCTAATGTGATTGTTTAGGGAATCTCCAGTGGGACAGGACTTTACACTGGTCAGCTGATTGCTGCTCTTTCGGTTCGCGCAAATCAAGACAAAAGCTTAAGAAAACAGAAGAAGAAAAACTGCTCTAACAGTGGTTCTACAATGGTATAGAACACTGGACTATTTTATAAATACTAAAAACAAATGAAACATCTTTGAAAATATAACATGCATTTGGTCAAGTGGATTCAATTTTATTCCACAGGAAGTGAAGTCACTAAGGAGTTCTAGAAAATAATTCACTTTCCATAAAATGTTTTTATTTTTCCAGTTGAAAACAGATTAAACCATAGGAGAGAGAGATGAGTCGAGACGAGAGTAAAAAAAGTTTGTCAAGCAATATGCTGTCAGATAGATTTCTGTTCTTGACAAAAACAACGTCCGTTAGTCAATCTTTCATCATATCACATTCATTAATTTTAGTCAATTTCATGACTGACTGAAATACATTTTAATTTTAGTCATTTTAGGTTGACAACATGATGAAAAATTGTCAAACTCTATGAAATCATGAAATCTTTTTATCAACAAACATTTTCTTCGGTAATTTGCCTTACAATAAGATTAGATACAACTATTATTTATATATAAGAGAATGTAAATTATTATGAATTAAAGAAATTAAATTGCATTAATATAATTATAAAATCGTTAGTATAGATAATATACCTATAATACTTAATTATAGCTACTACAGATGATACTATTAATATAATATAATATCTATAGTGTATAACAAACAAACTCCGTAACATAACAACATAATACAATATTTTTATGGAATAACACATCCTAGTTTTTTCAGAATTAACAGCTAGACTAAGGATATATGACAAGCTATTCTTGACAAGTTATTAGTGTGCGCCGTTGTGAGATGGCCAGCTGATTTTTAAAGCCAATATATGAACAGAGAGTATTTTACCTCAGCCTGCTTAATTGATTAACACTGCTTTAGATAAAATCCACATCATTTCATTAAAATTTAATCCTGATACAAATAATGCACTAGCACTACACACTCACATCACAGTCCCTTCCATATTTGTAATTACTCTAGATGTCATAGTAGGCCAGAACAGTGAGGCACTTTTGTTAATGAATTGGGTGTTTAGGAAACTAGAAGCACTCTACTTTCATATTAGCACTCCTTTTCTCCCATCTCGTTTTTTATATTGTCCTCAACTGAACTAAAAGCTACAAGAAAGTGGTGTGTGTTCTGGTTTGCTGGAGGCGGGGTATCTGGTGTTACACGCTAAGATACATTAGGCAGATTAATTCTGTGCAAGGGGAAACTGCTCTTTCCCCAAAAGCCATTTCCAAACATCATGGCTGAAGAATCTTAGTTCGTACTAGTTGATGTTGACACACAAACTTTTCATTACGCCCACAGATGCGATTAGCGGTACCGGGCCGCCGGCGAGCTGGTCTCTGAAAAAACGAGAATCAAAAAATGCGGCAGTGCTACCTGCAGTCATTCGTCATTAGATCACAGCTCTTCAAGCAGCGTTAATAAGGAAGTGAAGATAATCGTGGCGATGGCAACACTGGAGATGGTGGAAGCTCCTCCATCGATGCCTCTGAAAAGGCGATAGAGGATATGATTCTCTCGCTCATGTCGCTCAATCCCCTCCAATTAGCCCTACTGATGTCGCCACTAAACCGGTCTGGACAACAAACCACCACGAGGGTAGTTAGAAAGTGGCAGGCTTTGTATCAGTTATTCAGCCGAGTGTCCAGTGATGGCATTTAGACAAAGAAACAAACTTGGAAAGCCCTTCATCCAAGACGCCTGTTATGCCCTAAATACAAAGTAACTGTGTTTCTAGAAGGAGCTTTGAAATTAGTTTACTTGATGTCAAAACGTTGTGTGAGATTCAACTGATCTAGAGGTCAGCTTTCAGGGCACAGATGGCCTAAAATTTCAAGGGGCGGTTTTGTGGGGTCGACCCCATCTAACTGCTGGCGTCACTTAATAATGTGGTACATGATAGAGGACCAAGAATCAGTGGAGCCCTCCTTAACTCTGGGTCTGGGCAACGTTTTACAGATGTTGCACCTTGATGAACATCAACCATTTTCACTGCCAAATAAAGACATAAAGTAACTATGCTACTAAATAAACTATGTTTTTAAATAACCCCAAAAATATTTACAAAACATATAAAACAAATAAAATATTTTTCTTCTGATAGTTTTTATAACCTAAAATTTTTGAGAACTAATTCTAATTTTCTAAATATGATATAATTATATTATTTTTTAATAAAAGATTAATAATCTAATGTTCGTTAATGCATACTACTAATAGAAATCATTCTTGTGAATTGATTGCTATACACTATGTTTACATGTACACTTTTAAATATATTAAAATAAATATGAATGTTCTAATATATAAACTAACATATTTAAAATGTCTAACCCCCTGAAATGGTGTTGGTCATATAATTAGCACTAATCATCAAAAGGTTGATTTAGTTCACTAACTTCTATTGTAAAAATCGAGTGAAACTTGCACATATACTATATTCATTATTACACACAGACTGATATATTTCAAATAATTCTTTCTTTTTATGTTTTGATGATTAAACTGACAACTAAGGAAAAGATCCCCTAAATTCACAGTATCTCAGAAAAACTGAAAAGTTAGGGGTGAACTTGATACAGGAAGCATGTATGTTATGCAGCACAGCACTCAAACCATTAGTTGGGGCTCCTTTTGCCTGAATGTACTGCAAGCAGCAATGCCGGCGGTCGGCTATGAGTCGATCAGTCTGTGGCACTGTCTCAGGTGTTATTGAGAGCCCGAGGTTGCTGTGATGGTGGAGCTCTTCAGCTCTTCTGCATTCTTGGGTCTAGGCATATCCACATCTTCCCCTCTTCACAATACCCCATAGATTTTCTAAGGGGTTAAGGTCAGGCGAGTTTGCTGGACAATTAAGAACAGGGATACCATGGTCCTTAAAAGCATGGTGGTTACTGGTAAGCTTTTGCTGCACACTGTGTGCAAGGTGCTGCAAACCCTGTTGGAACAATGAAAATCTGCATCTGCATAAAAGTCTTGGTCAGCAGCAGGAAAGGCAATGCAGTGCTCTAAAACGTCCTGGCTAAAAACTAAAAAAACACTATAATTTTTCACTTTACACATACTATAAATATTTATTTTATATTTTATTTTATTTTCAAATTTAATGCAGATTTTTTTTTGCTTTGATTGTGCTTATTGGGCCACTTGTTATCATTTTGTACTTTGGTGTTCTTTTGGAGTTTTCTAAGTGTCCTTTTTTGGAAAGGATCATCTAAATCTTGGCACAAAAAGCTTGCAGACAAAGATTCAGGTAATTTTTTGAGAATCACCCTTCTATCTTTTTGGTTTACTTTCTGATGGATATAGCAAATGCATGACAAAATAAAATGGTCTATGACTACATAATTTAATATACATATCAGAAAAATGGCATTATATCATGGTAATCACAGCGAAAAAAGGGTAATGAAGTATAAGATTAAAAAATGTAATCTATTGACAGCCCTAAAATAAGTATATTGAATATATTTAAATGTGTAAATTAATTGTATTCGTACAATAAAATGTCTGACTGAACATTGTCAAAGTCAGCTTGTAATAAAATAATTTTTAATAGAATAAAGACAAAAATAAATATGAAAAGAATTTATTTTAGAGTTTTAACGTAATTTGACGTTTAGATGTCTGAAACTGCAATCAATTTTACACATATCTACAATACAAAATCTTTTTATTTCTGTCAAAAAACACAAAGCAGCTTGGAGTCAGCTTTGCCAGCACAAACAAAAAAACAGGAACTGAAGATATGCCCGTATGCATTTGAATGTGCGCTGCATCAGGACCTTGAAGTGCTCTAGACAGATTACATTGGATTATAATGATGGAAGCCCCTGGTTCATGGTTTTGACACCAATGAGTTTTTAGAGTCAATTTCACCAGCTCAAAACACCATTTTTAGGTGAAAAAAATTGCCGAAACTGGTTACACTTTCCAGATTGGGTTGTCCAAGACCTGTCAGTGCTGCGGAATCAATGTACTACTCACCACCATATGTCTAGGGAACGCGAGTCTGACCCTGAAGAACAGTCAATTAAAGCCAAGGTTTTTTTTTTTTTTTTCATCCATAACATTCGATGCTTGCTGCTGGCTCATCCAAGTCAACCTGCTGCAAACAGAGGTGTGAGTGATCACAACATGGATGGGTGGTTTTCTTCAAGATCCTACCCCAAGCAAGCAACAGCAGTTTCATTTGGTGTGGCGCCTGGCATAAATAAATTAATCAGTCTTTCTAGAGTCAACCAACTGCCTTTCCCGAAATCATCGTACGATTCCCTTACTCTGCCATCTTAAGTATCTCTTGATTCGGTTTCATTTGGATTATTAATGAGACAGCCTTTAACTGTCATGCACTGCTGTTCTGCTGAGGGCCAATGTGAATTCGCGTCTACCTGCTCTCATGGCATTCTGCTGGTTTCTCTGCCTCTGCATTAATGCTTCATATCACTGCGCTCCTCTCGCCACACCTCTGCTTACACTCTGGGCAGACGACGTCTTAATTCATCCTTCAGGTATCACAGAAACAGCCATACGCCAAACATGATTTTTTGCACATAATAGCCAGTCAGATGCCTTATATGGATAGAGTAGTACAGCTTTGTTTCTGAAGATGATGTGTACCTCTGTTAAGGTAGAACTGCATGTTTTCGAACGGTGCTGGTGCATGAAATGTAATGGAAATGTATGGAAAACCTGTAAAAGATTACCACACCTAAATCTTTAAATAACCATATGGTCCTTATGGTTATTTTACCTTTTGCACTTATATGTATTATATCTATATATTGATATTATATAGATAGATCTAAAGAAAATAATAATAAAAATCTAATTCAACCCAAAAGGTGGTGGTGGGCGCGGCGTGTGAAAATTAGCTGTTGTAACCGAGGAGGCACTCATAACAATAAGCCATCTTTGTATAGTTCAGACACTGCGGATAACTCCGTTGTTAAGATAAGCTGTGATTCTCTTGTACATATAATATCTTGTGTTTTAAGAATGACATGGACGACTTTTACGCTTCGAGAAATACTGAGTTGTATGGTTCAGTTGTCATGGCCATAGTGAGTAACAGTTATGGTAGAATAAGCTTGAAAACATAAGGATGTCCAGAAACAAGTGGACGGTTTCATTACTGCATAAACAAATGTATCAGATGGCACCAAATCTACAAAACTGAAACAGATGTGATCCAAAAAGGTAGACGAGAGAGAGGATTGGCCGAGTGATAACATCTGCTCCCTACAGGGCCTTTGTTTGTGCAGCCGATTATTGCATTTAGTTGACACCGGTAATCTGGCAAATTCTCTCTCCTCAGATGTACTCTTCATCTCTGTCCAAACACAAGTCTGGCAAAGAGGACCCTACCCCTTCCCTTCAATGGTGAGAAAAAAATAAAAAAAAAAAAAAATAAAAAAACTGACTAGGCGTAGAACCGGAGAGATTTAAATTGTGCGCTCGCACAAAATTTCGCAGTGTAAACGGAGTGGTCAAAAATTTAATCGTAGTCAGGCTGTTCGACCCTCTCCATGCATCAACCGCTTGAGCCTACTGGAGGGGGTATCAGGATGTGGCAGTCACGATGTATTCCCTTTCCACAAATCGTACAGCACAGTGATTTGAGGATCTAGCTCTTCCCAGCCCTGAACAGTGGAATGGCGTCGGGTGAAATTGGCATTTTGTCACTGCTGTGGGAGGGGAAGCTTATTATACTGCGCGTGGAAATATAGCATAATGCTCCGTGGGTGCCTTAGGGACTGAAATATAAAATCAAATAACCAGCACGATAAGTTACACTCAGCCTCGAAAGCAGAAGATATCTGAATAGCCCCAGTAGGTACTGACAAAAAGAATGGTGGAAACAACAAAAAAAGATAATTCATGACATTGATATTTGTATTATAAAAGGTCAATAGCGTATAAGAGTGTCCGTGAGAAAGACAAGAACAAATCGAGTTTAACACATGGCAGGTTCTTAGAAATGTGCGCTTTGCATTCACGTTGGTTTCATATGATTTTGAGCCTTTTTTTTTATTTTTCCAAAGGATATGATTTCAAGATGATTGCTCTGAACATGTCCTTGCAGATGCACACCGTAGTTAAAAAGTTATAAAAATCTTCAAAATCATGCTACAGTATAAAGAAAAACATGACTCTTAATGAAATCGACAGCACATAGGCAAAATTTTCAATCAGATTTCACACTAAACAGTCTTTTTTGGACTTGAACTGTACTTTTGTAAGTGTCGGACACCCTCCGCACAACTGGATCAAACCCAGCACATGAATGGTCGTCTTTACTAAGCACCAAAACGGACATGGACTTTTTGCGACAGGTGGGCCATCGCCCGCTGTAACGGCAAGTGCCATCAATTCGTATATCCTCTGGTATCTGTAAATGGCAACTGAAGTGGTCACACAACGTCTAACGGTTTGGCACTGGCAGCAAGAAATCGCACAGAGACAGAATGACATGTTATTCCTCTTTCACATTTTAAATCAAGGTCTCCAAACTCGGCTCTGCGCCAGCTGGCACCCCTATTTATAAACACAGCATTCGGAACAGCTACCAGTGTTACTAGGCATTAGAACTTCTTGGGCAGGGGTGGTGAGGCAAGTTGGAGCTAAACTCTGCACGACAGGCCCAGACCGAGTTTGGAGACCCTTGTTATAAAAAAAATGAGTAGACATAATTTATACATGCAGTTAAAATTATGCCATTAATATGATAACTAAATCCAATAAAATGTTTCATTTCTACAAATATCATCACACCACATGACATTTTATAATCCTGAAATTATCTAATTACATCTAAATATCTTATATTACATTTTGTCATAGAAATTGGGGTTGTAACAAGTTGGGAAATAAATAAAATAGGGAATAAACAATAATTATTTATAAGCAGTAAATATGTGTAAAATATTTATTTATTTATTTATTTGGTGTATAATTACTTTGATTTGGTGAATGAATAAATAAATAAAGTAATAAATCAGTAATAATAAATAAATAAATTTATTCTTTGGTTGCAACAAATTACTTTGATTTGGTGGAACAAACAATAATTGTTAATAAGCAGTAAAACCAGCTTTGCTAAAATATTGTGTTTGTTCATTTTTGGTTTGCAACAGATTACTTTGACATTTACATTTACCTTTATTTTATTTTATTTTATTATTTTATTTTATTTTATTTTTATTTTTATGTTATTTTATTTTTATATTTTTATTTATTTGCATCAATTTACTTAAATCTGTGGAACAAAAAAAAATATTAATAAGCAGTAAAATCAATTATATATTTGGTGAAAAAATAATGACTTTGATTTGGTGTAATAAACAATAACTGTTTATAAGCAGTAAATAAACTTTGTAGTTTCTTTTTTTTCTTAAAAAATACAAATAAAATATAATTGTAATAAAAAAAGATAGCAGACCGAACCAAAAGGGTACAGTAATTACCATAGCAGCAACCCCTGCATACTCACAAGGAAAATCCAGCAGGCAAATTTGTGGCTGTTCCTATAAAGTTTGATGCTGTATCTCCTGGAGGCGGACAACGCAACACAAGTCAAGCCTAATGTTGCGTGAACATTCTTGTTTATTGGCTGTTGCTCTATGGCAGGATAGTGAATAATATCACATCCGGTGCACACTAATAAGATTTCCCCTCCGTGCTGCTGAGTCGCACTCTGTGAGGCGAGGGACGACTGGCCCGACTCTGCCCCCTCCTGCAAGGCAGAGATAGGGCGGGTGCGGCAATTCTCTCTCATTGTGGGCTGTCCAGTCGCATAACATGGGCAAATATCAATTTAACATTCATTTTTGAGTTATCACGATGCACTTTGACCTGGGTGTCTCGCACATCCTCCGGATGTTCTGCTTGGCTGTGGTGATGGTTAAGTGGGTGGCAGGACGAAAAATCCCAATACTCATCAAAATTCCATAATCATTAGATTGTAAGCACCGTTTCTTGTATGTACTTGGCATGCGCGAAGTCACCGTCACCAGTGTCGAGGGTTTTGGTGGAGTTATTAGGGTTTACTGAGGATTGTTTAGGACGTTTGTTTTGCTGGTTGCTAGGCTGGTTCAAGGTGACTGATATTATTGGTTGGTTTGTTCTGGTTAGTCCTAGGGGGATGTACATAATATGGATGCTGGCCCAGTTTTGGTATTAGGGTGGTAGTGCTGGTGTGGAATATTGCTAGGAAGCTTTAAGGCATTTAAGATACGTGTTTGCTGACGAAATGATGCTAGACTCGTTTAGGTGCTGGTTTTGTTTTGGGTTGTGTGTCGCATGATCTGACTCCATCCAATCATTCCCACAGTGCTTTACAAAATGACTTTATATTTTTATGGTTAATAATTATACTTGGTTGTTACGGGGTAAACCTAGAAATGGATTCAGCAACACCAACAGAGTGCTCTGCTCGGCTGGTAGCACCAGATATATTGGCAATAGGTAAACAGACAACGTAAGGGGTCTTAGTCAAAGTAAGTATTCTGAATCAGAGAGCCATTTAGGTTGGTCTGTTGAAATGCAAAATTATAATCTGGGCATGGATAATGTTTTCGTCACAGATAGTTCGTTGGTAAAAAGATGAAGTGATGTTAGCTGGGCGATTATGTTCAAACAAACGAATGATCGGTCTAGTTTCATAGTGCTAGACTTTTTGGGGAATGGACTTGTGTCGTTCTGTTGGGGTGTCCATGAAGTCCGTGAAATCTCAATAACTGTCGCTGACATGGTGCCTTAGAATAATTGATGTCTATCACTTTCACATCTGTTTTAATAATTGATCATTACATTTTGAACTCAGTCGATGATAACCCTAAATCTATCAGACAACACCACAGCTTTTTCGGCTGGACTAGGCTAGATGCTCCGCACTGAGATTGAAAGGATGTGCGGCATGAGCACTGTCTTACTAATCTCTTGTATTGTGAACTACGATTAGCTACACTCGATCATGTACCCGAATATACTTAGGTCAGACTTCAATCACATATGACACCCTGTTAAATGCTATCTGCGGAACAGTACATTGTATCGATAATTTTCTCTTTGGAAGGGCTATAAACATTTGTTAAAATGCTCTTAACAAAATGCTCACTTAGAAAATCTATAGACATAGAACTGTTCGCTATGAATTCATCGCGAGTATACGTAATGATCGTGTCGCAGTCAGATTTGACACTCTTATAACGGTTTCCATATTGGTCCATCCGGAGTTCTGAATGACGTCTTCATCCCTCTTTTCCTCCGCAATTACCGTCACTAACCACCTAATTCCTGCATGTTGATAGTCAGTTAAACCAAACTACTACTACTACTATCGTTTACAAATATTTTTTACAAGTACAAAACCTTTTTGCATACTAATAACCTTTAAATTTTTTGTACACCTACTTTTTTTTTTTTTTTTTTTAGGATTTTTTTTTAAGGAGTTCTGTTTCCAATACATGTGTTTCTTTTAGAAATTTTTGTCTTAGCATCCTGAGGGGTAAATTGTATTATGGTTTTGCCACTAAATTAACACAACGGTTGGTTAAACAACTGAAGTAATAATGTTTAAAAGAGTCCAGAATTAATCAACGTTTTCATTTAAAGTTGAATACTTTTCCTCAAATCCATATTTTTCCCCCCACGCCACGGCGTTTCCTTGTCCCCCTATCAAGAACAAAAAAAAAAGAGCATTTGGCAGTCCAGCCTCCTTGATCCCAATCCACTTGTAGAAGCTTTTGTGTCCTCGAAGCGCGGATCTTGGTGGCAAATGTTGTCTTTAGCAGTTGACACTATTTATTGTTGACACCTTTTCCACCGAGTTATCCACATAACGATGTTGCCACATATCAACACTGGCAACGCTTGAGGGTAAAAGGGTCAGCGCTTCTGTCGTTCTCAAATAGAAAAAATGTTTTGTACATTGTGGCTCCCATGTCCTGTCTTCAATGACGGGAAAGAGGGGACAGGAGACCCTGCCTCTGATTGTCGGACCAATTAAGGCCTTGTTTTATGTTGTTCCCCTCATGTCGCCTAACTAAAAGCGGTGCACTGCTATGAATGGGCTGGTAAGTTTATGTCCATTAAAATCCAAACCTCCTGGGGCCGAGGGCAACACCTATCCACATGAGATGGCGTGGTATATCAACATTCAAAGCGGCATTTGGAATACGTGCAGTTATTAAAAACATGTATTAAGGAGCTTCCAATCACTGTTGTATCAGTAGAATGCTGGAAAGAGGTTTTATGCATAGTAACTTAACATACAATTGCTTTTTTTTTTTTTTTTAAACAAAGTATAAGCAACCAGTGGAAGATTCAAGGCCGGCCAAAGTGGCAAAACACTGGGGAGCGTAATTGCTAAAAGCCAGGTGGCAAATTGCAAGCAGACGTTTTACCCCGTGCCAGCATGGTGTAAGCAAACAAAAAACCCCTGCCCGTTTGTTCAGTACAGTGTTTTTCAGATTTGCTAATGTTGTGATTTACTTGCCTATTATACTTCATGTTACAACCAACTCTTCTCCAGAATTTCGAGCTTATGAAAATTGTAGGCGTTTAAAACACGACCCACAAACATGATCCACTGTGACAACTCTCTTATTTCGGAAAGCAAAACAAAACCACACCAGGAAGTCTGTGTGAAATAAAACTTTAAGAGTCGTGATAAAAACAAACAAACACAAACAAAAAAAAAAAACACAATTGACAATACCCCCAAAGCCCTAAAACAGGATGTCTGCCAGGGTTATCGCAAAAGGTTTAAAGATTAAACCTTGAGGAGCTGACTTGATTTAAACCTTCAACTCAGGGAAATTCAAAATTACAGTTCCACCAAGAGGTCCCAGTACTTTTTTCAATTTTCACTTTGCCAGCAGTGGCAGGAACTATAAAAAAAACATAATAATAAAAAAATAACTGTTTTCACTTAGGCAATGTGGTTGTATGGACCAGGAAATTAAATATGTAAACAGCCTAAATATGATATGTTAGTATTAATATAATGTTATAGTATTAAAATACAAACAAATAATAATAATAATCTAAATAATTACACAAAAAGTCCCGCCACAAATAAACAACTATTTCAGATGAAATGGGCAATATTGAATATGGCATAACACTGTCCACAGTTTAATGGATGGCATGCAAATTTTAGAGTACAGCATTAATTTACAGTTGTCCTTTGAATCACATATTTTTCCAAATCGCAGTTTGTAAATCTTACTACATTACATTTAAAAAAAAAAAAAAAAAGAAAAAAAACAATTACCCTCAGATATTGCTAGTAAATTTATTACAAAGAAACTGAAAGTAAATTCAATTTATGTGCGTGTAATGATGAATTTTTTTTCCACCTATAAAATGTACTTCTGTTTAATTTTTTTACGTCTAATATCAAAAACCTTTCCGTATAAATTTGTAAATTATATCAACGTTTTTTATTATAACAATCTTTTATAATTTTGTTCAAATTTAAATCCCTTGGTATAAAAACTTATTAGATACCTAACAATAAGGGGTCCTCTTTGATAACTAATAACGGGAAGTCCAAGACTCGATACACAGTGTGATTAGAACCAAACATATAGAGTGTTATTATTCAGGATGTAAGATTGACCAAAGAAATGGTGAGTAACTCGCAGATTTAGAGTCTTAAACGAACTTGGATTAGGAATACTGACACATTGTCTCCTGATCACCATTTTCAATGGAGACGGTGGAGGATCAGGGTGTTTTTCCCCAGGAGCTGGTGGAACAGAGCTGGATGCAGGTAGTAAGATGTATGAAACACCATAAGGAAACCACAGAGATCAAAGGAGTGTGTGAATCAACAGGTAATATATACCACAAGAGGTTTGAGTGGCTTTTCCACTTGGTGAGATCCAAGACGAATGTGACTGTGTGCAAACTGGTGGTGTTCCTTATAGTTGCTGTGTGGGTGATTGGTGAAATGACAGTCAGGGTGGTGTGTGTGATTAGTATTTTGGTGATTGTGGAGCACTGATAGGTGATTAGAGCCTGGCCGTGTCCGTGACAATAACTTAGTTCAACTATGTTATTTTATCATGAACTTAACAATTTCTTGCAATTATTCATCTTAGTAATTTTCAACATTTACTAATATTCTTTTTTGACTTTTCGTTTCAATTAAATGTTGTATCGTGTCAAAATTAAAGTTAATGCAACTATCATAAAACTATAAAAATCTGTATTTTTTATTTTTTAGCCCTGACAACAGATAAATGGCCTGTAATAAAAAAAAAAAAAAAAAAAAAAAAAATGTATCAATCATAATGTTAGTTCATCACATTACCTAAAGTCAAACAATCAGAGTTTTGTAAAAGGGTTACGTATAATTAAAAAAAAAAAACAAACACGAACACGTTAATGGGGAAATAAAAAATGTGTGCATCTCTCACAGTAATTAACATATCACATAACTATTGTATTCTTATGTTTTTCCTGCATTCCAGTCCCGTATCCAATCCCAATCTTTGGGGCTTGTAAGGGTTTGATGTCAGTCCCAGCACAAGATTTAAAAAACGCTCCAAATGGGAATTAATACATTTTCTCAAGCACAAGTTCACTGTCAACCGCTTTTTTTGTCCCTACTAAATGATAAAAATGGTTTAGGAAATTTTTCAGTTGGCAAACTGACGGCAAATACCCTGAAAAGCTGTACTTTGGCCTCTGTTGGGAGCCTCTGAATTTTTCCCCAGTTATTCTTCACAAGACAAGAAAATGATATTTTTAGAAACCTACTTGGCAAACAAAACAATGCTGTCCCTAGGGTACTTAATGTAACTTTTATGGGGCCTACTTTAATTAGAAATATATTAGTCATCACCCGCCTTTAGAACAACACCTTTTTAATGGTTTTATATACATTTATGTCTTTAAGCAGGTTTTTGGGGAGAATTTATACAGTGGGCAAAATGATCCAGTTTTTCTCTGGTAATAAGGAAACACAGCATAAGTGAATAAGTTGCACATCCTCCTAAATGCATACCCTGGCTGTGTGCTGGCCTGGCACAGCCCTCTCAACCCCATCCCCCTTTGCTATCCAAAAGACTTCTTTACTGTCACCACGGCAACAGAAGTGGACATATGTGCTTTACATCCATAAAGAACATCTCTAATAGTTCAACTCTCACAAACAAAAAAAAAAGGCAAAAACATGAATGACATTAGCAATTGTTGATCAAACAAAACTAAATACACTTAACGGACCCATTTTAAACACAAGATTATTATTATTTATTTTTGCCTGAAACATTCAAGAGACTCAAAAAAGAAGTTTTTATATATATAAAATATCATGTCACAATGCCTATTTTGAGTATAATCGAATGAAAGAATACTTTATAATTCTATATACTTAACAAAAAATAATAATTTTAGTCTGGCAACAAATCAACATGTATAATTCTTTAAGAATTCTTTAATACTTTTATTCAGGAAATTGATGCATTAAGTAGTTTTAAAAACTGGACAGTAAAGGACATTTAATATGCTGCTGCACAACCGGTTTTTTTTTTTTTTTTGAGGCGCAAATATCCTCATATTCAAACGATTTCTAAAGGATCCATTGCAAACCTGAAAGACTGAAGTAATGATGCTGAAAATTCAGCATTGCATCACACATGAAATAAAATTGCAATTTAAAATATATTCAAATACAATAAATTTTTTATTATACATTGCAAACAAATATGGTTTTCACAATATTGAAACATTTTACACTTTATTTTAATCAACTGATCATTTAAAATCTTACTTACATCCCCCAAACAACAGCAACTTTTAAATTATACAGTGAAATATGTATTAAGACACAAAATATTTAGTGCGGCGTAAATTTATAAAATAAACCAGTGGGCTGTTGCAAACAGTATGAAAAGAGTCATTTCCCTCCATCTTTAATGGTTTGCAAATGTATTTTCACATTACTTAATAGTTTCAACATGCACACTTAATGCACAATATTGTTCATCCATAAAATTTACATTAAACAAAGTTAATGCACATGTCTGCTTTACCCATATGGTCAAACATTTAATGTATTGGAACATACTTTTTTTTTTGCAATTTAGATTTATACTTTGTAGTTGTTAAACCATTTATATTATAGCCCATATCCGATATATGTAGTGGGGAAATTTTATGGAAACAAACTTAAATGTATTTTTTACTCTGGAGGTGGACACAGTATTTTCTAAGAGTAGGCTAAATGTATTTTGCCTGTTCAACAGTGACTATATGGCAAAAATATGCTGTTTTTTAATCCAAGGAGCATTCGCAGCAAGTTCTTAAGTTAAGTAATCCAATTGCAAATGGTAAAAATAGCACCTTCCATCTTTCTTCCCACAAATGGTATCACAAGCTCTCTTTCTCATAGAAAAGGCACACAGTTGGAGGCGAAGCTAAAACCCCAGAGTGAGAAGGGAAGGCCTTCCTTGTGTCACTCTTCAGCTAATTGAGTAATTGGGCCTGAAACAGCCTGCCCATTGATGAAAACTTCCCTCCCTCCCCCACTTCCCCTCATGTCTCTCCCTTCACCTAAACCTCAATATACAGGTGAAACCTCTCTCCTCTATCATCCAATCCAACCGTTTTGAAACCATTGCTTAGTTTTAAGGCCAACGAATTGAATGTTCGGCGTGCTCACCGAGGCACAGCGGAGACTGTCCTGCAGTCTGAAGACTTCCAATCAATTACCACTCTATTTAGGACAAAGTTCCGCCCTGGGAGTAGTATTTTTAAGAGGCTCATTGAGAGTCCAGACACCAAAAGACTCAGCTTGGCCGATAATAGCACCAGAGATATGAGATACAAGCAGTACACCATATAAATAGCTCAGCCACAAGTCTGAGATAACAAAGTGAGTGTAACAGGACTTGCCGCTCAGAAACAGAAATGAAACCGCATCGCCGAACGGAGCTTTTTGTTGAACGCTGAAATGGCCAGTGGGTAAGGATGTTTTAGATTTGCCCCAGCCGTGTCACAGACCTCCAGAGGATAAAGCACTCTATGGGGAATGACCAATTAGAGGAAAAACATCGGTGAGTTAATCTTGGTGGACCCTCCGCAGCTGCCCAGCTTCACTTACCACCCATAAATTGCAGCACTGAACGGTCTTGAGGGCCGAATTTGCTGGCCCATGCCCTGCATTTGTGCGAGTTATTTCCCGCAGTTTTGTTGTTGCTGTTTTTTTCCTCCCCCCATGGTTTTCCCAGCTGGGTCCACAATGGAGGCATGATGTACTCTTACTGCCTTTCTTGTGTTTACAACCAAATGGAACAGCCGGGAATGTAACTGTAGCTCCCTCAAAAAGAAAAAGCAATAAAGTAAGCCAGGCGGCACAGTTTTTTTTTTTTGCTGCGACAGACCCCAAAAACGCTGTTTCAGTATTCCAGAAACACTAGTAAGCAAGTTGGGAATTGTTATTTGTAGTTAACTTTAAAATGGCAAATGCCTTTTGCCTTTTATTATTTTTTTTCTTTTTTTCAACGAAGCAGTGCAGAAAGGTTATGGCACATGATACAAAAGTCCCGACTTAAACTCCACAACATCTACAACAAGCTTGGCCCGCAAAGCACACTTAAAAACAGTTTCCTAGCATTGTTTTGTAAGTCAGCTCCCCCAGAACTGAATTGTGAAAACGTGTAGTCAAAAAAATAAAAATTCTCAATGGTTTCTTATGAACCACAATGTGTAATGATTTTTTGTTATTAGGCTGGATCGGCGTTAAAAAAAGCAAGCAATTTAACATGATGGAATCTAATTATTACACAATGTGGCAAAACACTTAAATCAAATTAACCGCACATCAAACACATGGGTTGCGAAACGACACACCCCCAAAAGTTCCTCAAGGTAGCAATTTTTTGAAGTGGACACAAATAATACAACGAAAATTGTACTTGTTAATGCTATGTACACACGAGGAAAGGCTACGTTGTCAGTGACGTGCTCAGTCCAGACAATTCCCCATGTTAAACACTGACAAATAAATTCAGACTAAAATTAGCTAAAATATGTTTTCACCTTATCAGCAAAACCTGCATAAATTTAAATTTGATTTGACTTGTTTAAAACAATTAAAATACTATTTTGTTGTCCATGTGGAAACGAATGAGATCAACTCTATTCTAAAATATTTGTTTTTGAGAAACTACCTTTAAACCAGTTTTTTGTTTTTTATGACCCCGGGCTGGACTCCTTCTCGTCCTGGTGAAAAGCCGATCCGGCGATCCACAGCCCAAGGTTGATGTATTTCCTCAGCCACCAGCACGGATCAGCTTTAGAGGCATGCCGAAGTGGATATCCGCCCGCTCTTTTGAGGCCAAACAAAGTAGTTTTCGCTTTTCACAAACAAAACACACAGCATCTCCAGACATGGAGGCAATAACAATACTACAACGAGAATAAAAGTTACACCCCTTCATTCTTTGCTTGAACATTTGGGCGGTGTTATGCAACTCTTCCCCACACAGTCCTTAACTGTTTGATAAGAAATATCGCTTTGGATTTGAGACTTTAGTCTTTTGCAGCTTTACAGATCTTCTTTATATGCACCTACGAGCTTGTAACCTCCACAGAGAAAGGAACAATCATATGACCCCCTTTTAAATATATTGAAAATAGTTAGAATTGTTTTTTACAACCAATTTATGCAGAAATCCATTCTGCTCATTTTTTCATGAATAAGCCCGATAGCCCAGTGTGTCCGAACACATGAGAAACTTTAATAAGATTACAATGTCAGCTGTCGTCCCGGCATGAAAATGCCATTCTTAATAAAAATACCATAGCAAGCATGACAATGCCTCCTCCGCCAGTTTTCATGAAGAAAAAGATGGTGACTTACTTTCACAACTATGGACCATTCTAAATTTAAAAAATCTCACCACCTGAAAAAGTTTTGCAGATGACTAATTATTACTATTTGAGCCTTTCAGGATGTTTCATTAAGCACTTCAAGGAGTTCGAAGATCCTGACACTGATAGTCTCGCATGTCCCGCCACATAACCCGCCTTATTCAACACACATGGTGGAATTTTTGTCACATGAATGATGCTACATCTGGCGATTGTTCTAATGAATAACCTCTCAATGAATAAACTATCAGCATCTGAGACTTTCAACGAACACGTGTATTTTTCATGGTTTTCATGGTGCTGTTTAAAAGCCAATGGGCTTGGTGTAAAAAATCTGATTGGAAAGGACATTTTCACCACACAAGCTGAAGCCACGTGATAGCCGTTTAAGTTGAAAGGGTTTTGTAGAGTATTTACATGAGAGCGATCCTGGTATCTGTCTGTTTTAATTAGAGAGGAAAAGGTCCAGCTTAGTTCGTGGAACAGAACACGGAGGGAACCAAATGTGTCTCTTTTTTTATGTATACCCACCACAAGCATTACTTGCCCTTCAGACACGAACCAACTAGAGGTAAACTATCCACTTCCCATCCTGTGTAAACCTACAAAGACTATTTTGTTTTAATAATATTTGTTAACTAACAGCTGTTACAAATAAAATTAGCCCACTCCAATGGACTAAACTAAATTTTGACCCCAACCAAAGTTGGTACAGCCTTTCCCCAAAATACATTCTATGTGTCCTAATATTTGCATGCACATTCCTTATTACCCGAAATGAGTAATATTCACCAAAATTTCAAGAAGAACTTAATAGTTTATACCAGTTATTCAAAGCAGTTTGAAAATCTAATTCTGGTCAAATGGACCCCCCAATGCAACAGGGAGGGCTAGACAACCTAATTGGAAATACGGCGAAATTTATTGTATGGTCTGATTGTTAGTAATTAGACCTTCTGGTATATTCCCGTCAAGACAAGGCTGACCTTACCCCAACAATTCAATTTTTTGACATTTAGTCATTGGGAAATTATGAAATTGATAATACAAATAATAACAACCCGCAATACAGCAAAGCTGTTTAATTACACAAATAAGTGTCCAGATGTCTCCATAAAGACAACAAAAAGTAGACCTTATTTTCCATGTAAGTTGATCCAAACAACCTCAAACTAAATCTAAATTCTGTGCTATGAATCATACAAACTTTGGCAAATCCCGTTGTTTCTCCCAGAGCAGCAATAAACAAGATCTGAATGAATTACAATCAGTGTTGCTCTATCATAAGTGCCTGCATATGACTAAGAGATTGAGCTTGCGATTGATAGATACAGGACAATTTCAAATATGGAACAAATTAGATGGATGAAAACTACAACTGGTACTTAAAGACGTACCCTACCCTACTAAAACCTTATTTAGAACACCATCAAAACTAATTAAATTGTAAACTGAAATTGAAAGCCACAACATAAAATTGCAAGACAAAAACAAAAACAAAATGCTATTTCAAAATGCTAATAAAACTTTTTAGACAAACACCACATTTCAGTGAGTGCAACATTAGCTGTTTCCGCACTTGTGAAAAATACTGTACCGATCAGTCTACTTAAAATAAAATGCATGGTGAATATGGCAAGTCTCAGCAGAAGGCCACCCCAACGACATTGTGATGAAGCTCACAATAGCCTGTTTCTCTAATTAAAGGGAAAAATGCAAAAAGGCGGAGACCATAGGTCCCTCACCCTTGCAATTAATATGGAGGGCATGATTACTCTGTCAAGGGAAGGAATAAGATAAGGAAATCTATTATTTTACATCCTCGTTTTCATCCACCAAATACCTTGGCCTGACGCTGTCATTTAATTTGGAGTTTACCCACAGTCATTTATTGGTCTTTAGGACAATGGGGTGTGATTTTTTCCCATGAAGACAAATAGACATTCCTGTGATCAGGAATTTAATTGCGCTAGTAAATTATCAAGTGCTTATTATACATTTACATTCTTCTTCATTTGGGGATAGTTCATCCAAAAACATTACATTTTCTTCATCATTTATTCACCCTCATTTTTGTTGCAACCCCAATTTATTATGTTTTTTTTATTATTTTTGTGAAACACAAAAGTTAAGCAGAAATGCCTAAAGTGGACTATTAAAAAAAGTGCTACATACATTATTTTTAGTTCTAGTTTTAGTTAACGATAAAAACCCTGTTGCTCTGAATGGGAATGCTAACTATTAGCAACTGATTTTATGAAGCTAATAACATGCTAGCATGACCAACTAGATGATAAACATCTCTTAACATGTCCAGACATGTGCCCTTTCAAACCCCTTGTGCATGAAATAACACCTTCAGCAGCTAACTCAGTGACACCACGGTGCCAAATCCAGCAGCACTTTGCCTCCGAGATAAACTTCCTGTCATGTTCCCGTTTAGTGGGATGCCTCTGGTAATGACCATTAATACCTGCTGTATCGCCAGACTGTGAGGTCGTAGACAATCCTGACTTGACATTTATCAACACCAGAACATTGTGCCCACAGACCCTCTGTCAGCTAGCAAAAGGATCAGCACAATCAGACCTAATCTTATAACGATCCACGGGGTGTGGAGTATATGGTACCTCTAAATCATTGCCAAGAAAAAGAGTGGTGGACCCATTTAGGTCCTGTGTAAATAACCCCAATGGTTTTTAAGACCAGTTTGAGGGAGCTTTTCATCATGCGGTAAAAAAAAAAACAAAAAATGCTATGAAATATAGGCGGGTCAATGATGGCTTTTGATGGTGAACATGGTTATTTTATGAGCTTTGCAAATCATTGACTTCCCGTCTGTAGCCTCGGTTAACTGCCCCAAAGGATATAACGCATCTCCATAAAGAGGACAATAAAGATCCCAACACTGTGGCCAAAGTGAACGGTGATATGGTTGTAGAATGGCTGTTTGTACCACATTTATTGTTTCTCAAGGAAATACTGGGTGTCATCCACAAGCAGTCATGCACTGCAGAAGCCCTGAAATAATTGTCAGCTTTGCTGTTCAGGAACACGTGCACTTTGTTCATTGTTGTGATTCCGAAATGTTCAGTAATTTAGTTTGAAGAAAAGGCTGTTAATTTAAATATGTACATTTACAGTGCTGCATTTGGAAGTGACCTTGCAATGCATCAATTCATGCATTTTCAAAAGGAAGAAAAAAAATTAGGAATCAAACCTATGACGGTGTGGCTAGCACTATACTGTTTGAGCTCCAGTAATGGAAAATGTTTATGCATTTTTTTAAAAATTCTAAAACAATTGTTGAAATCAACAGCATAAATTATAATTTATATTTACTGCTACTGCTTACTTGCTTAACCCTTGTGCTGTGTTGAAAGTCCTTTACCTAATTTAGGTGTTGAAGTAAAAAATTCCTGACCTTTTAAAAATTGCTTTGATAAATAATGCTGTAATGATCGACCAAATCTTGGATTCAATCTTCTTCTCATCTTGTTTTTTGTTTCAGTTTAGCACAGGTTTTATATTTCTTTTTTGGAACTGAGTACCATCACAGGCCTTGGATTGATCTGACCTTATGCACCTCACTATCTGAAG
Organism: Cyprinus carpio; assembly: GCF_018340385.1. Classification (NCBI taxonomy): domain Eukaryota; kingdom Metazoa; phylum Chordata; class Actinopteri; order Cypriniformes; family Cyprinidae; genus Cyprinus; species Cyprinus carpio. The sequence continues at coordinate 5,888,795 of NC_056581.1, read as the reverse complement.
TCAAAAATGTTTTATGTGTGGATAGTTTTTTGGCAAATAGTCACTCAAAATTGAAGCTTGCATAAGCACATGATCAGTGAGGTCCTACATTGTACTCAGTTCCCAAAAGAAATACAAAACTTGTGCTAACTAAAAGAAAACAAAATGGATAAAACGAAATCTAATATTGGTTAATCATACAGTATCACAGACAAATCATAAGCATTTTTGTAGGCCATAACAGACTTCTCCCCGACCTGGGGAACACAACATGAGGGGTACAAACGAAATAAAACTATTAAACACTTGTTAAAAATTTGTAATAAAAAAAAATAATTTTTTATAACGTCCCACCCCGAATAAATAAATATAACATAAAAAAAAAAAAAAACAATAAAATCGAACTGATATAACCTTGGCAGAAATATAAATGTCATGGTCCTGTTTAGCAAGTAAATTAATGTGTAATTTGGGAATGGATTGTGTTTGCCACCACGAAACAGAGGATGATTTTCCAGCATGCAGTGCAGATCAAAAAGAAACGTCTCTTGGTTTGTTTGGGTCTACATCCTACTTTCCATCTCGGCACTGGTGTGCCCCTCAACTTCCTGCTAGGGATAGATACCCTCTTTCACAGTCCGTTATCACTTTCCTCGCTTCTGCTCGCTCAAGGTCCAAGGACTGGATTTATTTAGTTATCCAGAAGATACCACACCATGCCATGTGTCTGAAGGATCAGTGTTTCAATTACACACTCACACCCTTTGCACATGGTTTGTGTCTGCTTGCTACTAGTATATGGGTTCTTTCAAGACACACAGAGGACCAGTGCTGCAATGTCAACTCGTGGAGTGCCTCTGACTTTGAGAAGACTGAGCTAAACAGCTCATGTAGAGTGTGGGGTGGTGGTAGTGTTTGTAGAGCAAGAATCTGGGACGCCAACTCGACGGTTTCAAACCCATAAAGTGGTTTGAGTCACAAAACATGGATGCCATACTGAAATACATGCATATGTTGTATTTGAGAAATTATGTAGACATATTTAAAAAAAAAATAAATAAATAAATAAATAAATAAATAATCTTGTATAAAGATAAATTAAGTAGTTCGCAATAAAGAAAAAAAAAAATCTGAAAATGCTTGAGAAAGAAGTTCTTTTATATTTTCTTTATGTTCTATTTTTTATTTTTTAAGAAAGTGACAAGTTTTAGAGAAATCTAGTTGTATGGCATTTTTAGCAGGAAACGAGTTGAAAAACATGTCAAAGGCCAGTAATGTTAAACATTAATCACTATAAGTGCACAGACTATTTACTTCGTGACTGACAGAACAGGACAGGACAGGACAGGAGTTCAACACTGCATTTTAAATAGTTATTTTTAAAGAGTCTGCCTCAAGATAGAATTGTCTGTTTCATTCAGTTGCATCCCACATATTTGTGACCATTCCTTATTTCATTATTGATCACCGCTATCACTTCAGATTAATCGTGCACATTCTTAATAATAGTAATAGTTATTATATGTACATAGTGTTATAATGCAATGCTTAAAGGGGTCATATGATGCGATTTCAAGCTTTCCTTCTCTTTGGAGTATTACAAGGTGATTGGTGCATGGATAGGATCCCTGAAGTTGCAAAGACAAAAGTTTCAAAACCAAAGAGATATTCTTTATCAAAGTTAAGACTCTGCCACACCCCCCTAAAATGGCTCGTTTAAACACGCCCCCACATGTCTACGTCATGATGTGGCTTGTGTTCTGCAAACACATATGAGCTTCATCACTGTGTCTGTCATGCGACTCTGTTCCCCTTTTGAGCTTGAAATGATGGTAAAAACTAAAGACATTATTAACTGCCTTTACATTTATTTTGAAAGATGAAGCTTGCGATTATGGAAAGGGGCATTACATTTCCGACAAGTGCTTGCAGTGTTTGGCCAATAACAATGCACTGGGTCAGTTGGCCAATCAGAGCAGACTGTGCTTGTCCAAAGAAGGGACTTTGTAGAAAATGCATTTGAGAGAGGCGTGGCATAGAGGACCTACAACAAATGTACAGTATTTGAAAGATTATGTGTTTTTTTAAATTAAAGCATGTCAACAAATTCTGTTACACCAAATACACAAAATAATGATCTTTAAAAAAACATCATATGACCCCTTTAATAACTGAAAAAAAAAAAATAATAATAAATTATAGATGTTAGATGTTATAAATAACTTGCCTTTGGGGAATTATGATAAGTCGGAGGTTATCCTAACTTTAAGAGGGTTCTTAAATTTTTAAGAACTTTATTTTCAGGAAATTCAAATGCTTCTTAAATTTTGTCTTTAGAACAATCAAGAAAAAAGATAAGAAAATTCTTATGAATTTTTTTTTGGGAATACAAATTATTCTTAATTTTATCCTTAAATTAGACAGTTAAGAAAACAATAGCAGTTAAGATGTATTTTATTCTAATAATATTTTGTTTATCTGGCACATGGTTTTCCCTGCCAAGCCTCTTAACTAGTTTAACCACCAAGCAGTTTTTCTTTGTTGGTGAACAACATGGCTGTGTTTCACCAGGTAAAAGAGCATCAAACAGTCCTAACCATAAACCAGCTTGGACCTAAATGATCTATAATACCTGAGGATAGCAGTTATCCCAGAAGCAGGATCCTCAGTTTAGAACTAGGACATGCTAGTCATCCAAACCTTGATCACTGGATCAGCAAGAAAATTGCTGGAACAATACTGTATTCCAGATGAAGTCGGAGGGCAGGAATACTCAAAATTCACTCACCTGCACTAGAAAATAACCAACATAAGACAGTTTCTGCTGCCATCTTGGAAATGCCATAAATGATACTTCTCAGAAGTCAGGGGTGATTGATCTCATTGACTTTGTAAGTCAGATGTCCAATCTCCAGCGTCATTCCATTGGTTCTTTGCAAAGATTTGGTACGATTCCAAGCTCTGGGTCATTGGGAATGCATCATAAATTATTATTATTTTTTATATTATTTATTTTTTTCTCCAGCAGGGTGGTGGGATAAACATAATAACCCAGAAGGTGCTCGACAACACCTGAAGCTGTGAAGAGGAAACACTTGATGGCTGTCGGCACCCTGGAGTTTCAGCCGTTGTTTTCCAGCATTGTCTCTATGGCTTGCCCTTGGTCAAAATCCATTTTGAATGAGCGATTAATGCTCATAGTATGTGTCCTTGCTTTCCCATTCTTACTCTCAGGTGAGATGAATAAGGGTGCAGTGCGTTTTTAATGAGGAACTCTGATGCTAACAGGCCTCTCACAATCTCATTAACCTGTCTGGGAAAGGAGGACACCGCATGAGGTCTATTAATTCTCCATTCTTTCATTTAAAACATGTTGCTTGGTGAAATTTTTATAATCAGCAAATGTAATGTGATCTGGATTCATGTAATTACTTTTCTTTATGACAGAAGACCAGCTATAGCCAACGACAAGTTACACTTGATATACCCTTATAAAAATGGTCCAGAATTATTAATTGTGTTACATTGTTACTTTGTGTTACATAATCTGAGAACATTTTCTTTGTGTTCAATTCAAAAAGTCAATTATAGCATTAGTCCTGGGCTTGTAATCCAAAGATTTGACAAGTTCCTAAGTTAATTTGTATTGATCCAGAAGCTGAGATTTCTTTGAAATAAAAATGTCTAGTTAATTAACAATTAATTAAAAATGGTCTGTCAGCAGAATGAAAACCAAAAATATGGTAGTGGTAGCAGTCACACCACCACGGATATGGACTTATGCATATTCAAAATTGATGTATCGCAATTGGTTCAGAGACAAACAAAGCAAACTAGCATTTAAGATACTTTAGACAGTTTAGAGGGACAAATTTATGTTCAGTGCTGGGTAGATTATTTACAAATTGTAGTCTGTTACTGAATTAAAATCTTAAAAATTGAATAATTGTAATAAATAATTGTTTTATATATATATATATATATATATATATATATAGATATATATATATTACTACCGAGCACTGTTTATGTTTTTTTTTTTTTGTAAACAAAGTTGCAAAACTACTTGCCTACACTATTGGTAATGGAATTGTCCAAGTTGATATTGATCATTACTGATCATATCTACAGTTTTTTTATATGACATCATAAGTAAATACAATCCCAAACGAAAAGTGATTTCTATTGAGTTCCACATTTGAGAAACTACTATTTATAAGCTAATATTCACCAAAAGAAGGCTTCTTCTGTCTGCTGTTAAATTACGTGTCTCAGCCATCCAACACCAACTGATTCAAACTCATTGTGAGTTTAAAATTAAGAACTGAAGGTAATTTGTTTAGCTTCCTTGGCTAGAGTGCAGAAACCCCATTTCACTGCAGTCTTAATAATCAGATTTTCAGTTAAAGTGACAGGACATTCATTTCCAGATGTGATTGAATTTTGACAGCTCTATTGGGTGAATTGCCTATGAAAGGGAAGGTTTAACTTTTACTGGATCTATATCAGGGTAATAAAACTGAAGTGAACATAATGAGGAAGATATATGAAACATCCACTTTATTTAAATCTTTATGCCAAAAGCACTGACTGCAACGTCTGTTCTTGATTACCACACTTTTTTGTAAAAAAAAAAAAAAAAGTATGTTTATACATATATTTTTTACAAATAGTATCATATTTTTATGATATTGTCATATTTTCTTTAACATTTTTCATCATTTTAAAATAAAATAATATCACCCAGCCCTAGATAGCAATGATTTCCCCATGCATATAGCCATGAGGTTGTCTCCTATAAATGTAAGAGCTTTTGCAAATGGCACTTTTGCGGACGGTTGAAGGAATGAGGGACTCAAAACACATACACTTGAGACATGAGCTTGCTTAATGATGACACTCACCCCCAGGTTGCCAAACCTGATGCCTTGCCACCAAGCCCCTTCTGAGCGTCCCATCTCATGACTAATACATAACTTCCTGTGTAGTACATGGGAGTCCAGAGTTTTTGAGAAGTCAGCAGCCTGCTAAGGGCAATTAAACGGAAAGGGAATAAAGCTCCCCTGTGCCTGAGAGAGGTTACTGGTTTGACTAAAAAAACACTTACGCAGGGCAATATCTGTACAAATGCACCACCCAAATAAGCAACAGAGGAGCTGAGGCCACGGTTTGAATTAATTCAAGGCCACGCAAGTGTGTGCTGTTTCCAAAAAGGTCAGCACCGCTGCGGTGCACGTGTTGAAAGCCGGCCGCCACGAAAGCGTGCTGACTTTTTGAGTCATGACTCTCATTTTCGCCTGGACTTGGAGGCAATTTGGGAGAATTTCCTGAGACGACCTCAACGAATCTTTGCCCTCCTTGGCTTTGATCATTTTCTTATTGGATTTTCTCTGTTTTTATAGCCTATAAACCTCAACATTTTGTTACGCATTCGTCGCACAATGGACTGAATGACATAAATTATTCAGAATGGCCGGCTGTATGCTGTCAGCACATCCCAAACTGAGGGACTGTTAAGCGATTTCAGGCTGAGCTGGATCTATTTCTGGGTGTGCAATACACCACAAGAATAAATATCCTTCCCTCAAGATGAACGCAAACAAATACATAAATGGTTTTCAAATGAACACAAAGAAAGACGTCAGTGTTAAAGGAACAGCCTTTATCTATTCACCATCATTCCACTCGTAATCTGTTTTCTTATGTAGGGCATGAAATTACATATTTATCAGAATGCCTGCATTGCTCTTTTGAATACAAAAAGTGTCAAGCAAATTGAATAAAAAAACATTTTGTTTACATTAAAAACATTACATAAAGTGATTTGAATACACCTCTTCTTTGATGAGCATGTTTGTAATTTTAATGTTTTAAAATTCATTTAGATATTTTTTGGGGGGTGGGGGAGTAAAAAAAGTTTAGGATATGGCATAATCTTTGATTATTATTTCTTAGATGAAAAAAAAAGATTTACTGCATAATAATACTTCAAAACTAAATTAAACACATGATACAAAAACAAAATTAAACAGGAAATTATCAAATAAAGTAAAACAATAATTCAATTAAATCAAAACAAAAATCTATGACTTTATGAATTAACAATTAATGATGGTTGTTAAAAAATATAATTTTAACTTGAAAAAAATATATATATATTTTTTTTATTATTTTCACTTTTCGAACAAATTAATACAAAAACACCTTGAAGTAAACATGATATATATATATATATTAAATTTGACATTTCTAAAATCATTCAACTGAAACTTTTGTTGAAAGTGGTATAAAAGTTCCAAGGCATATGAAACCAACATGAATACAAAGGTTGCACTTCTAAACTAGGTTTAAACTATCGTGGACACTTTGTCATTGACCCTCATTCCCTTTGTGCGACTGAAGTCACAAATTTTGTATTAAAGCAGATAAATATCTGTTATGATGACAGAAATCTCAGATTAGTCATGAAAAAAACAAAGCCGAGCTCCAGCACTCTGAGTAGCTTATGTAGAATCATGTCGAAGGTCAGTCTCATAGGAAGCTGCTCTTCTAAAGGGCAGAACAAACCCCCTCAGTGCAGCAATAGCACCTGCTCTGCCTGGCAATGACCTCTCTTTCAACCAGCTGCTACAGTCTTACCCTTTATAGACCATAACCTCCAGCTATCCTAACTACCAGACTCTGTGATGGATGACATCTTACATGCAAAACTAGAGCACCGACTTACACCTCCACAAGTCATGAAAAATGCAGTTATGACAAAGCAGGCAAATGAGAGAGGATGCGCTTTCCCAGAGAATACAAACAATGAAAGTTTTTAACTATTTTGTAAATAATTTTAAGCCAAACTTTGGGGGTTTTAACTCCTCCTGCACTTTACGTTTGTTAACAGTATTGTTATTCCATTCAGTACATAACTAAGGATAAAGTACAGCAAACTTTGTGCTGTTCCCTTGCTGTGTGGTACTGTAGTAGCACCTGCGGCCCTGACATGTCCTAACTTTAGAGTGGAGAGGATGATGTTTTAATAAGGTCCTCGATCATTTTAGTCTAACTTCAGTTTGAACAGCAGCTAGTTTCGTGAACCTGCCACACAGTGATATAGGCTTTGCAAACTGTTATTGAAAATAAACTAGATTCGACCTAACAGCAAAATAATAAATTGTTAATTTTTACATGTAAAAGGTTGACTTATAATAACAGAGGTGTATATAGATATGTCTTAAAGGTATAGTTAAAAACATTGATGCATAATTATATAAAATGGTCATAGAAAGAATTATATATATATATATAACAGTATTTTTGATAGCAAAGCTGAATTTCCAGCAGCCAGTCTTCAGTATCACATGATTCTTCAGAAAAGAAGAAAAAAAAGAAAAGAAAAAAAAGCCTTGTTAAATGCATTCTTCATGCACATGCCCCAGTTTTATCCAAATACATAAAATAAAAGGTAGCTTTGTCATAACAAACAGATCCACATACAGATAATGGCTTGACTAACACATCCCCAGAAGACCTAGCTGAAAAAATATTTAATGATAAAACATATATTATACGATCCCTTTATTGGTTGCATGACTGCTGTGCCTGTCATGTATCTATAATACTGTCAAGCAAGGTGTTTTCCAAAATTTCATTTTAGTACAAAGTCAGATACACTTCATAATGCAGCAACACACAGCTCTACAAAAACCAAACTAATGATACCTTTCAAGTTGCTGTAAAAGTTTTAGCAATGCTTGGCATTTTTATGTTTCAAAGCAGCTGTTGTGACCTTAAGGGTACGTCCTTTGTTTTTGAGTTTGGAAAAATTCAGAAAGAGATTTGTCACACTCCACTTTCTAGTTGTCTTCTCTTGCTTCGGTTCTCATCAGCACATCTGTAGCGGCGTTCAAGCGCCGCACAGTCTGTACTACAAAACCTCAATCCATTTAGGCCACTGTCCTGTGGGCAGCCATGGCCTGTCGTGTATTCATTATGTTCTGGACTACACAGCAGATGACCTCCCACATCAGCGGGAGGTTCTGGATCATGAGTTTCTTCTCTGCTGTACTGGACCCTTAAAGATAACCCAAGGGCTGCTCTCAGCACATATGCTGTACATTTCAATAGTCTGGAATTGGAAAACACAGTAGGCGATTCTCAGTGAAAAACTTTGTTGAACAAAAATTGTACAACAATAAGAACATGGGAAGCACTTTTTTCTTTAGAAAGAGTTTAAAATTACACCAGCAATTATTGCTAATTTTCTAGAGCTGTACTATATTCTTGTTGCCTGCTTTAAAAACTTCATGAAGCCCACAGCATTCACAAAGTCTGACATCCTGCTGCTTTCTTTACAAAGATTTCCATTTCAACCACGAATCAGTGGTGAAAAATGATTGTCAATTTAGATTGACTGACATAATTTATTCAACCTTTGAGTGATATTGACCATGTTCAGTGCAGAGTGGAATGTTGTTAATGTTTGGCTTAAGTAAATACACTTTAACCAGCCTGGTTTGATGGTCTTAGCTGGTGTAGGATGCCCCCCAGGCATGACCAAGCTAGTTTATCTGGTGTCTAGCTGGCCTAGTTAGTAAATGTGGCTCCAACACAAACAATTCATCTTTAGTTGAATTTATGGATATTGGTTTTCATAACAAAATAATAATAGTAACAACTCCTATCTCAACTTAAATAATTTTTTTTAATTAAATAATAATCAGTAAATAATAAGATGACTTGTTCTTCTCACTTCCAAAAACTTTTCCAATCTTTTACAGTTTTTCACCATAGTAGAGAAACTTACAGTTAGTCAATTAACATGTTTTAACGATAGCATTTTACAGTATTTTACCATTAAAGTTTGGGTAATTTTTTACAGCGTAATCTCAACTTAAATACCTTGGGTAGCAGATAAACATAAAGAAATGGTGTTTTTAAATTTTATTCAGATAAAAAATGATTTATATAGTGCCAATGCAAATGGATTAAGTAACAACTGTTGCATTAACTCAGCATAAATCCTTAAAAAAAAAAAAAAAAATATATATATAAAAAAAAAAAAAAAAAAAAAAACAATTTTTTGAGCAAGCTTGCCCAGCCAGAAGTACCTAAAATCCCTCTAAAGCCATCGAAACAGACCACCTTGACCATCTTGGCCTAGCTTAAGCTATTTATTTATCAGGATAAGCTCTGTTTTATTTTCATCTATAGAATGAGTTTTGACCCTAGCATTACTAGCGATGCAGGATGGGTTTGTGATCTTGTTTAGGGTCAATAGTTGGGCAAGAGACAGGTAGGAAATTGAACAGTGAATAAGTGAAGTAGAAGGCTAATGCTTCTTGCAACTCCTGGGGAACTCGGATGTGAGGGCTGCTGAGTAATTCTGGGCCTGAGATGAGATGTCAAGGGTGACATGATATCCATGAAAACAAATCTGTTGAGTCAGAAACAACAGCTCACTCCACAGCCAAAGCATACTAATGAAAACAGAGACCGTGACAGCATGGACTCTTTCCTGCAGGCACAGCAAATGTAAAAAGCCACACAATCACAGTTGAATGTATCCACGGCTTTACCTACAGCACTACAAAGCAAAAATAATACAGGAAATTTCTTAATAGAACTGCTGATAAAAATAAGAGGAAAGATATGAATATGAAATGTTACAAAATATTATAAAAAAAAAAAAAAAAAAAAAAAAAAAAAAAAAACGATTAAAAAAATTCACACACACATAATATATATATATATATATATATATATATACTATATATATATATATATATATATAATATATATATATATAAGTATATATATATATATAATGCATATTCAATGTTTTGACTCAGAACGTTAACTCAGAAACAACTAGCCCCAAGATTATATGCATTAATGAATATGAATTACTCCTTGTTCTGGTAAATAATACAAGGAAGAACATTTTCAAGTGAATAAAAATCACAAATACATTATTTCACCTTTCCTTCCTACAACTATTAAGTTAGATTTGGAGACATACACCCATAACCTCCACAGAGAAACATTTGTCAATGCCCAAAGTAAACTTGCTATAGAAATAAAGGAAAAGACAGAATATTATGTGGCAAGTATGTGCCAGAAATAAAAATCGTTTCTTTTACTGATAATACAGAAAGCTGGTACACTTTTTTTTTCGAGGTCCATACTCACTCTTAAAATGATATCTTCTATTAAAAATACCCATTGTTCTATTTGTTCATAGTCGCTTGCAGAAAAATTAATAGTTTGGAGTAAAAACAGAGGAGGAATTGATTGTTGGTGCCAATAGAATGCCTTTAAATACCAAATGAGTAAACACTTTCATGCAGTATACCCACAGATAGTATAATTGTCCATTTATTCCAATATCTTGTTAAAGGGGTACATGCCCATTGCGAAAAATAACATTATGTGAGTGATATTTGGGTGTACTGCCATGTTGTTTCTGTGGTTTAAGGTTCAAAAAACATTCTTTTCCACATACTGTACAATTAATTGTTTCTCCTCTATTACCCCTTCCTTCTGAAATGCGGTGATTTGTTTACAAAGCTGCTCCTTCTGAAACAGCGAGGGGTGGCTGATTGTTGGGGCTAGGTCAGCTATCAGTGCGTTGTGATTTGCTGAATAACCTCAAGCGTGTGCGAAAGGTTACTGCTCTTAACATACTGTGACACCGCTCGCCCGGCAAGCGAACAGACAAAACCAATTTAAAAACCCATTATAAATAGGGCATTTGTTTGCAACCCAGTATGGACATAGTTACTGATTATACTGAAGTAATACTTGGTTTTTACGGCGTTGCATTGCGTAGCGGGCCTCGTAACCATAAACCATGTCCTGCAGTTTTGTGATCAGAGAAACAGCAAACCACAAGCACTACCTCTACCCTGCTTAAAAAACGCGAATTTGAATCATCATTGGCAAATTCTTTAATAAAAAAAACTGTACTTAACAGGCTGTGAGTTTAGAAGTGCCAGACTGTCCTTGCCACAGTGGAAACTGCCACACTTTATAGCACAGCCTTTGAAAGATAGACAAACATTGTCGGCTAGTCATGCAGGTTCAGGAAAAACAGTCCGCCCGCGAGATGCGGGCACCACAGCACTCACACACTGCGGGCTTTGAGTGAGGGAACGGCTGGCGAGGCTAGAGAACCCGCGTCCAACCAGGGATTCGTGTTGCGGAAATCAACTTGCGATGGCCCGCGCTCTCCCTGACGATTCGCCCTAGCAGTGAAAAGACGATCCCGGCGATTCACAGCACAAAGTTTATGTATTTCCTCAGTGACCAGGCAGGCATCAGCTGTAGGCATGGAGAATCGGATATTGTCCTCTTTTGTAAGGCCAAAACAAGTAAACGAAACATAAGTGTCTCCACAACCATGGCGGCCAGAGTTGGCTAACAACAATACCACAGCAAGAGGGGGGATAAGAGTTACGGCTTATTTCTGTGCGGTGAACAATTTGGGCAGTTTGATGCAAAATCTTCCCCCACAGTGACATAGATGTGGGGGCATGTTTAACCAAGGCTTGTTTAGGAGTCTTAACTTTTTTTTGAGACTTTACGTCTTTGGCCACTTTACCGATCGTCTTTAGGCACCAGGAGCTTGTTAACACTCCAAAGAGCAAGGAGAAAAAATTTAAATCGCATCAATATGGCCCTTTAAGCAGAATACAGACAGATGACATTTGTCAGGTCAAGCTTACTCTCAGGCAGAAAGGGACGGATGAGGAGACACTGGAGAATGCTATAACTTTACTCCCTGACCTGACAGATTGTAATGCAGGGTCATATACTTTTGCCCCCAGGTCAGCGCTGTTTGAGGTCCCTCCCCGAGTACGGGAAGGCACATGAGATGAGGGGTGGCCAGAACCATTGGCCTGGTATGTGGAAGCTCCCAGCATATCTAGGCTGACGACATAAGACAGTGCTGGGAGGAGATGGGTGTTCAGACCATGTGGCTGGGTATGTGTGGGTTTCCTGGCAAGGGGTGAGCTGGGGCAGCTCGGTGGTTTTCGGGAAGGACTGGATGAGGAACTTCCTCGACCTCGGAATTAGAACCACTTAAATAAAGGACATGATTTACCAGCTCGATCAAGGAAAAAAAAAAAAAAAAAAAAAACATATCTCAATGGGAAAAGATCGCAAGATGAGTACGGGTCATCATCCAGCCCAAACTGAAAAACAGACACCGAGAGAGGAATAATAACCAAGCGCACCTGCTCTAAAACCTGACTTTATTTTTCAGAGAATCAGGGAATAACAAACACTTCAGATTGACGTTATAACAGGCAGACAATGGAGAACAGACGGGCTTAGAACTAAATAGGGCATCTTCGATAACGAGGGGCAGACAGGTGAGGAGGATACTAAGAAAAATCAGGGAAGAAGGAACCTACACAACCATGTGACAGAGTCTGACAGTCAGCCACCTTGGTGAGCTTATGCACAAAGATTGGAAATTTTCACCATTGTCAAATGTGATAATTAAATAGTTGGATATGAGAACATTATTTATAAGTACAATCTTATATGCTATAGTTCTAAAATCTAATCTATGTTTGCTATATGCAGATTTGGAATATCCAGACATGTTATGCCAGGTTTGAAACCAATGATGCCAAACAATCATAACCAAAATAAATTAATAAATATATAAATAAATAAATAAGAATGTGTGCATTATCAAACTGCACAAATGAAAATTGAGAGCTACAGTACAGAAAAAAAAAGAAAAAAGAAAAAAGATAATATAGGTTTGGAAGGACATAAGGGAGAGGGTAAATGTAAAATATTCCTTTAAGAAAAGAATAATGGAAGATGTATAATTATTGCTCCTTAAAGTGGGAAATAAATCTTGCATAAAAAGCAACCACATTTCACTTCGGGCTGATTTCTCATATACTCTACTCTCATTTATTGTCAACACTCTTCAAGAGCAGTAAGCGTCTGTCAAATTTATTTTATGCCCTTACAAACAAAAAAGCATAAAATCTCGGTGGAGAAAGCCCAGCTCTTTTGTAACTCAGTTACTGGAGCAGAAACTAATTAATTGTATCATTAACATCTGCCTTGTAATTAAGAAGTGGTGCTGAATGTCTTGGTTTGTTGGGTCTCCAGTGGTGCACAGCAAGAGTTGATGAAGCTGCAATACTGAAAGCGTGTGGGGGGGTGGGTGCTCATAACAGACATCCCGAGATCTGTGAGGGCTGTCTCTAAGCTCTCTATTCCATCAGCCTGTCATCACAACATGAGGTGTTGCATTTAAGCTGTATTATTAGTTACTCTATTAACAAGCCAGTACACTAAACAAGAGATATGTTCCCTTGTGAGCTGTCCTTTTTGTACCAAATTATGTTGGTGGCTTGGGGTACACTGGTGGGTTGCAAAGCCCATGCCTTCAATATATTCTTTGTTTGCTTATTCTGTTCTGGCACCAGAGGAATAGAATGAAACATCAACCTGACCCCACGACATCACTGTGCGTTTCCTTGTCCAGGGAGAGTTAATTAGTTCCCCTATCTGGACCTGTCAGAAAGGTACTAGCAGGGTGTCCAGAAGACAAGCTTGTCCTGAAATGGCAAGTGGTTGCACGCAGGGGTCATTGATCAAAAAAGCCAGCAGCGCCTAGCATACATAATTCACTAGCTTTAGGTCTGACTTCATGGTTAATATTCATGTCAAGGATGCAAGGAGGAATCAATTCAATTTGGTCATAGTTTTTTACAGTGGAATAAACTACAAAAAGATTGTGGATAGTTTTTTTTTTTATCAAGTATATTTTTATCTAAGAAAAAAAATGTTATAAAGTATATTTTTATCTAAGAATTTGGCAGGTCTGAGCACGAGCGCAGAGATAAACACGTGCAGTTTTGATAAGGGAAGTGGACTGTATATAGATTATGAAGAGCAGGGTCCAAGTACAGAGCCCTGGGGGACATCTTAAGTCAGTAGAACTGTGGGGAATTTGTCATTTTAAATAGAAATTTAGTTTTGTCAGTTAGAGGTACAAAGAGAACTGCATCAGTGGCCCCAAGTCATGAAAGGAGTTGGCATGTTTGTGGGTAAAGAATGAGGTGAGGACTCAAATGCAGAATTGCAAAATGGGCTTTATTAAAAATAAACTAAAACAAAGATATACCAAACAAACCCCGGGGGGACTTACAGCTGGGCAGACACGAATAGAAGAAGAGAGTAAGCCTGCTACTAGTTTAGTGCAGCTGCAGTTTTATTCCTCGCTTGTAAGGGGCAGGCCTAAACTTTGGTTGATCACGGATAAATGTAGTAGCTTAATAGAAGAAGGGAGTATGGATAACCATTTGGTAGTGTGCCAATGTGTGAGTATGCATAATTTAACAGCTGATCTGGATTTGGGGAAGGCCCTTGTTGAGAAACATTTTTGTTTCGTTCTCAACTGTGAGTATGGTTAATTTATTGCATTAATTAATTTATGAAAGAGTTATTTTGATAACCCATATTAAAGAAAAGAAAACTATTGTTTTGTGTGTGTGTGTGTGTGTGTTTGTTTTTCTTTCTGTGTTTAATTGGCAGTAAGGTAGGATAATAATTGAGGTGTTTTTTTCTGTTTGTAGAAGGTTTTTTTTCTTCTTCTTTTTTCTCATTACATTATGCTTGATAAATATGGAAGCATTGTGGATTGAATTGGAATCTTCATTGGTGGCGGTGGAAGGTAGGCCTACTAAAGTCTACCTGTTTGGTTCCCTACCTTGGAATTGCTTTAAGGACTGCTTTGATGCTCTACAATACGGATTATAATTGTGATTCAAGGACAACGTATAGGTCTACTTCAGTCATTGTCTCCACTGGACTCCTTCAATGTCTAACATAATCACAGATGAGACTGTTTTCTTTGAATTTTAACACATATACGTAGCGCTTTCACACACAAGACTTAATTCATAGTTTGATCAAGATGGGTCAATTTTTGATCTCAGATGAACAAGCGGTGTTTGATTGATATAATCACGGTTGTGTTTAGTGTAAAATGTGTATTGTTTTCTCTACTATCATTTCAGCTGAAAGGAATACAAGTTAAAAGAGTTTTGTGGCTGCCTTATTTTATTAAGTAGAATTAATCAACCTTTATGTTGGAAACCCACCCAAAATCAGATATATAACTATCATTGGTTTAAATATTAATCTGAGTGGTTATAATGTGACCTGTGCTGGTAAAATGAGTCACAATGAGCAATTCTTCAAAAATGAGTTATTTTTAAATAACTATAAATATTCTCCAGTAAAAGACCTTCAAAATGATGTATGATTTGTTGGAATCGGACGAAAAATGACTAAGCTATACCTGCTTGAAGTCGATAGAGACATCAAAGTAAATTTTGAGAAAAATCTAGTTAAAATTTTCTTCTAGTTAAAAGGTTCCAAAGCAAAATCACCTACAATGTTGCATCTTTTCCTCCACTTCTTTTCTTAATAATAATTTATATATTTAGTCACAATCACAATATAGCTATTTTTTATTTTATCTTTGTTATTATAAATAAGACCAGATGCAACCCCAAAAAAAACAGTAGAACAAATATAAGAAAAAAAAACACATTACCTTTTTAATTTTACATCTAAACAAAATGCATTCAAGATAAAAAAAATAATCAAATGTAAAAATCCCTTTAGTGTGTTCATTACCAATTAATTGATTATTAAAACTACAAAAGCAGTTCAATCAAGAGCCGCCAGTGATTCTTTTTATTGTTAGATTAACAATAATGAGATCAGATGTTTTTCCCCAACAGTTCACCGAATGTTCACTTAAAAACATACCAGATATGTTTGCGTGAATACTTAAATACTGTAATTTTATGTATATTTATTGGGATCACGCGCAGTTGGAAGCTTTTATGCATGCACTTCAGATGACAGTCAGCATGAGAAGCGAGTGGAGAAAAGTTACTCCTCTCAGAAAACATACAAATACAGGTGATCAGACATCATCTAAAATTATTATTTGGAGCATTGGGATCACTAGACGTGGGCTTTTCTTTTTTTGAAAACCTCAAAATTTACTAAAATCGATTAAAAAAGTTTATAACTAAAATGTTTCACTTTTTTTTTTGCCTGTAGCTCAAAAGAGAATAAACACAGACCCGACTCATTTTGGCAGTATAGGTCACATATGACGACAAACTAGCACAGGAAAGAAAACACTGGGAGAATAAACAGAGAAGCAAATAAGGAGGGTAACAAGGGAGGACAGGTGGAGCAACTGCAGCAATTATCAGGTAACAAGATGGGAGGGGTTAGACAATAGACATGGAAGTACATGGCACATAGAAATAAAAAACAAATCAATGTGTTCACACAAAACATAACAAGAACACGCGACCAATGAGAACACATGATCTAAGAATTTGGCAATTAAGAGATAAAAAAAAAACAAAAATCAGTTTTGCTAAAGAAAGTGCATATATATTATGAAGAGCAGAGGGCTGAGTACATAGCCCTGAGGGAGACCTTAAATCAGGAGAGCTGTGGGGGATTAGTCATTTTGAAAAGAAATATATATATTTTTTGTCAGTCAGTGAGGTACAAGGAAAGCTGCATAAATGGCAACCAATATCTAAAAAGTCATGAAATGTGTGTACTGTGAAAAACAGTATCGAAGGCAGAGATGAGAACCAGTGAAATTAGGATATTAAAGGAGCCCAAGTCAGGAGAAAGGAGGAAAACATTTGCAACCATAGAAAAGCAGTCAAAAGCAAAGAAACCAGACTAAAAATGATCATACAGATTATTGGTAACTAGAGACAATAACTGGAATGTAACTGAAATGTATCTTTTTCCATAACCTTTTATACAAGAGAAAGTTTAGAAATCATTCTGTAATGAACTTATTATTAGCTTACTCTGGGTCTCTGAAGCACAGATTCAAGTCAAAAGCTTTAAAACAAATCTGCACAAACACCTTTATATACAACTTTTGTCTTTCTAAGGGAGCAGCTCATGTCCTAACCTAAAGGAAAGACAAACTCGTTAGTGAGACACGTATATTAAGAGGTAAAGCTACATATTAAGGCACTAGTTAGCAATTGTTATGCTTCAAGAAATAATAAGATGTAACTGAATGTGAGAAATTGCAGGTTTCTAATGTTTCATTCATACCGTATACAGAAAGCACCATTGATGAACACACACCAGGTGGCTCCCATTTGGGAAATGTCCCAGGTGATAAAGTGGAATTTGGCGAGGCTAAAAATTTGCATTGCATTATTTTTAGTGCCTCCGTTACTCAAAGTTGACAGGCAAAAAGTTGCTGCTAATCGACAGTCTGATTACTTTAACAATTAGAACAGTGACTGAAGAGTTTTCATGAGTCATTTAATGCTTGTTTTACACACTGCAAAGAACCTAAAAAAAAAGAAAAAAAAAAAAGAAAGAAAAACTGGTGCCTCTGCAAATTTCAGGTGAGCAGAAAAGAACAGAAACAAATGTGTGCTCTTTGTGACATCCAAAAGATTTCATGGTTATTAAGAATTTCACATGCTTGCATTGATAATCTGATAAGTCACTGGTGCTTTGTGAGAGAGCAGGCGTTTTTCTCAATTTTTATCTTGTTGTAAAGCTTTGTCTTCCTGTCTTCAGCACTTGAAGTGTACCACATAGCAGCTAACACTCTTAACCTTCAGAAAATGTTGATTGTCAGTCTCAGGTAAAGAAACATAATGTGTTTTATTTTCTAGTAATTTTCTATCCTGTTTGCAATTTTCTCAACCCTGATCAGTTTAAAACGTAATAATAAAATGTAATAAAATCACAATTGGTGACAGAGTTGCAAATTTAGCTATTCTGTAACTGATTGGAGCTAGATAGTCTGGACCAGTTGGTGTGGCTTTCAAAATGGCAATCAATATTTGTCTAGCTAACACACATCTTACTGCAATCTACCATTACAATGTACCCACAACTCATCTTCCAAGTGGAACTGGGGAAGACAGTTTACTTTAAAGCTGAAGTGTGCACCACTAGTATTATGCATAATGATTATGAAATAATTAAAAATTTCAAGCAGGATTGTCTGTCTTTCATTGGTTATACAAGCAGATTTTGTGTTAGAAAACATGGTTTTTAGTTTTAAACAGACTATAAATAACTTAGAGTTGCCTCAGCATATTAAGTTACAAACACTTTACTATTTCACATTTGTTCATTTATTTAGAAGCTAAAATGGGCATATAACATGGAGAAGCCCAACGGCGAGTGCATGAGGCAATCAAGACAAATCATTTACTTTAGCTTCAAATCATTTAGCTGTTTTCTGTCACAGTTAGAGTCTTCTGCCTCCTGCAGCTCAGTGAAAGACACAAAATTATGAGTAGAGAAATTAGTTCTCATGAGATGTCTTGGAATACTGTATTCATATATCCATAAAGTCTTCTCTGAAAAAATAAGTACAGATTAAATGTTAAGTAATATTTTAAATGATATAAATTTCACAAGAAATACGAAATCTATACAGAATCTAATTAGCATTTTTGAAACATTTTTTGGTGACAGGTTTTCCTTCTTAACCCAATGGAGCCTATTGTATCATATATATATATATATATATATATATATATATATATATATATATATATATATATATATATATATATATATATATATATATATATATATATATATATATATAAATGCCAAGCTTTACAGGGTTAAAATTAAGGGGAGATTTTTGCTGAAAAACTAAAACATTTCTTAATAATTATTTGTTATTAAAGTGAATTTTTGAATTCACTGGGAGTGAGTAAATAATGACTGAATTTTCATTTTAAGATAAACTGTTTCACCCTAAACTTGGGAGAACTGCAACTTATGAACAATTTAGTTATTTTTCAGTAACCATGTAAGTTTAACAAGCTCTTAACCTGAATAAACAGAAAGCACCAGTCAGACATCACATTCTGCATGAACAGATCTGATAATCAGTTGTAGATTTTCTCTTTGCTAACATCTGACAGCAGCATGACTTCAGTATGGAGATGATGTGATGAAAGAGATACATGTGATGAATATGAAAGCACCCAACTGTCCAAATGTGCTATTATGTAACTCGTCTCCAGCACTATGTGACATATGAGAAAAATGTAAAATAAAATCTTTATCACCGTCAATGTCAGAGATACAAGTTTGGTATGAATTAGATAAGACTAATCGCATTTTAATCCTCAGTGGAAAATGCCAGTATAGTGTTAAACCGCTGTCAAAGCAAGATGTCTGAAGCTGTGTGTGCGTGCTTGTGTGTGGAATTAAACCTTAAACCTAAATACAAGATGCAAAATATAATATAACTTTCTATTTTAATAAGCAGAGACAACTATAGGCTACATGCAAGTCTGGCAGCTGAGCAATCTAATATACAAAAAAAGGAATACCATATCAAATATGAATATCAAAGTGTGTCTGCTATTCTACTGCTAATACACAGATGCCACAGAAAGGAAGGGAGAAAGAGATTAAGGGACCCCCGTTATCAGTGTCCTTCTTCCCCAGACAGGTTAATGAGGTTGAGAGGGTAACTTTGATGTCAGGAACCCTCATTAGAGACTGAGTGAGCCTGATTTATTGCAACAAGGAGTCAGTTTAAAGAAGCAGGAAGCTTTGAACAAGGATTAATTGCTAGGTGAATGTTCAGACCAAGGGTAAGCCACAGCCCAGAATAATAGTTCTCTATATGTGTGATTACTATAAATAGATAGATATACTGAACTTTAGTATGTGCAACCATATTTTATTTATGTATTAATTTATGTATGCTTGTATGTATGTTGTTTTTACCATTTTTATGATGCTTTGAACCAGTGGTTCCCATTTATTTTGTCAAGACACCTTTTGGAAAACAAGCATTTATTCAGATTTGACACTTTTTTCTTTTTTCAGTTGTAATGAATGTATGAATGACTAAATAAATACTTTTGCAACTGTCATTTATACGTATATATATATATATATATATATATATATATAATATATATATATATATATATAGCCATTTAAAATTGTAAGATTTTATTATCATTATTATTATATTATGTTAGTATCTTATGCTTTCCAAGGCTATTTTTTTTAACAAAAAAACAATAAAAACAGCAATATTTTGGAATATATAAAATATAAATAAATATAAAAAATAACTGTTTTCTATTTTTATATATTTTAGAAACTTATTCATGTGATGCAAAACTGAATTTTCAGCTTTACTCCAGTCTTCAGTGTCACATGATCCTTCAGAAATCATTCTAATATGCTGATTTGATGATCAAGAAACATTTCTTATTATCAATATTGAAAACAGTTGTGCTGATTAATAATATGTGTAAACGATATGATTTGAGGAATAGAAAGTGCATTTATTTGTAATAGGAATTTTGTAACATTATAAACATCTTTATGGTCACTTTTGATCAATTTGATGGATCGTTGGTAAATAAGTATTTTAAAAAAAGTAGATAAAAAAACTTTAAGGTAGTGTACATATGAAAGTTTTGAAAGTTATTAAAAATATCTATTTTTCTCCCCACAGTAGAAAGCCATGGAGGGTTAAAACAATATGAAAATAAGTAACTTATGAGAAAATATAAAATTTGGCCAAACTTTTTTTAAGTTATATGTATCACTGTGTGATAGAGGCATAAAAAAGTAAGTGCATCTCAACTTATAAACGCAATAAGGAAGTATATGGTGTGTTTGTGTGCACTGTCATGCGAGTGTGTGTTTCTGTCTGTCTTTGACTGATACACTGAGCCCTCTGAAATGAAACTCATCACGCTCGGCCCAGATCAATAAAAAAGCTGCGACTTCAACCTTGAGTATGATTGCTGTGGAAAATGACAAGATTGCTCCAGCTGGAGAGAAGCCTCATCTAGGCCTCATAGAGCAGATGAAAGTGAAGAGGGACAGGAGTACAAGATGACGCAGACCCAACCTAGTGTCACCTTTGATCTGGCATGACAAATCAAGTGCTGCGGCAAACCGTCTGTGTTCTCCACTGCATTAATCCATTCAGATCTACTTGTGGTGGTCACATAACGTCAGACTGCAAGGAAATGATTTGACTTGATTGTCTCTATTTGAAATAAGATGGGATGTGAATGGGAAATGTTATTAACATGATGTTTCATGTACGTCAATGGAAGTTTTTTTTCTCATTTAAATTATAGAACAACAGAAAAACAGGCTTGTTACACGGACAGGTACATACAGCATAACTAATGTGAATTTTAATTAGAGTGACAATAGCAAACTACTCAAAACAATAGTATAAACCCAATACAACTTAAATTATACATCAAACATAGCATAACCACATCATTTAACTACTGTACATATTTAGCTAAATCCTACAGGTACTTCAAGTTCTTCTTCTTACAAAAAAAATAAAATAAAATAAAAGACCTAGTCAGAGAGCATGCGATTTCATTCGCAACCAGAGAAAAGTACATTTTAAGTAAATGTTAAAAGTAAGTTTAATTAATGCAAACAGACTGCTTCAATAAAAGCATATACAATCACTTAACCTCAGAACTCACAGTAGATCTGTCTTTAAAGGATTTAACAGCTATTGTTAAAAATCTATTTCCCTATGAAGAAAATTAATAGCGTTTTACTTCTGAAACCTAACTGTCACAGTCGATTTCTTCCCACTCCTGCCCGCAATTTTTACTTTTTGTCCCACTCCTGTCTGCAAAATCTCACAGGTAGAAAGCAATGCAGATTTTTCAGTCCCGTTTCAATGTGAAAATCCAACCCTGCACCTGTAAACCTGTAGATTCCTGTAAATCCACCTGTACATTTCTGTTGAGCAATAGACAAATAAAATCTATCCCTTTTAAATTTAGTAACTTTTATTCAATTTTTTTATATATATTTAAATTTTGCACAGGTCGCATGAGTTACATTTTTCTCCTGCTTTCCATGCACACATCATATCTCCTGCACTCGGCAATTCAAAACTTGTTGCCACATCCCACGGGAATGAAGACCTGTACCGTCCATGCTTGTACTTTTAATAGAAATGTGCGTTTCTGAACAAATCACATTGTGCAGATTTATACAAAACACAAATAGTTGCATTATCAGATCAGGTTGTTTTCTTTCTAAATATTTTATAGAGAGGAATCAAACTTCTGCCACATCTCGATGTGCTGAAGCACTTATAACAGCTAGGTCATGGCTAAATTTTTGCTCACAACTGAAACTTAAGCTTTTGAAATACAGAAGAAAAACAAAAACAAAAAGCTATTTCCCCTTTTATCCTGTCGTATCTCCAACACTCACAATCACAATACAGAAGTATTCCTGCACAACACTATAAAATATTAACAGAGCAATTTACCT
Source organism: Cyprinus carpio (assembly GCF_018340385.1). Taxonomy (NCBI): domain Eukaryota; kingdom Metazoa; phylum Chordata; class Actinopteri; order Cypriniformes; family Cyprinidae; genus Cyprinus; species Cyprinus carpio. Next base: position 5,866,445 of record NC_056581.1, on the reverse strand, counting down.
TCCATCTGCGCTTCAGTCTGCATCTTTGATTTGTTGCAAATTTACTTTGTTTCTTTTTTGTTTCTTCCTATCAATACAGAGGAAGTTCTAAGAACACTGCACTGTCTTGTTTTATAAGGATCTTATTTAAACTCATTTTAATAGGCCTTACTTACTTATAGGATAGAAAACTGCAGTCCCATATTTTTTGCATCTCTAACAAAAGTATGTACTGTACACACCAGTATTTGAAATGACAAACTAAAAGTTCCTTTAAGTGCATAGCCTACCCATATTTTTCAGCAGAATGACTCAAGTTCACTTGTGCCAAACAACTTTTTTTCTAAGTGTAGCGCAAAAAATGCTGTTTGTGTCACATTTTATTGCACCATAGGCACTGTGTTTTTATTTTTTTCACCATTCACACCTCAAAAAAACTGGCAAGAGTTTTACTTTTAGATGAACTAATTGAAGCTATACAGCATTTAGACCAAGAATCGTAACAGCTATTCTAACCATCTCATTAAGCTTGTCAGCAAAGGTGTGAGGAGAAGTATTATGCTTGACATTAATCTATGGGATAATAAGGACTGGGAAGATCATAAATAGTTGAAGAACAGTCAAAATTCTGCTGAAATCATTTGAGAAAGTAAAAGAAAAGAAGTCCATGCCTTCCAGGTTAAGTCTTTGAAAAGGATAACCTGTCTCTGAGGGAAAGCCCTTTTGAACAGAATATGTCTTTGAAAAATTGGGTTAGAAACCTATTTTCTGTTCAGATGTGTTTCCAAGAAGGGTTTTCAATAAGGCATCTAGGAGCAAAAAAAAACGAACAAACACGGTGGTGATAAGAATTCCTTCTTTCATTTCCAAACCACCAACATTTTCAAATGCTTAAGCTCACATTATTGAGTTGAAATGAGGATCAGTTTCGTGGTTACATTCAGTAAGCCCATAGGAAAAAAAACCTCTATTTTAGCTCAAAACTAGCAGATTTTGGTGACGCTTTCCATGCTATTTCAAGGGTTGCAACTTTTCTTTGACCCGTCTTTGCAGCAAAGCTTGTCAATAATTAATGATCAGCATCATGTGTTTCTGCTGGTTTTAGACCCTGACAGGGAGGTTCTGCAGCCTTTTGTCACCTAAGCAACCTCTTTCTTTTCCCTAAAATCGGTGTCAATCACTGCTAAAAGTGACAGGACACTTCAGTGTCATCCTGTCATCTGCTCTTAGTTTCAGTGAGAACATATGTGGCAGACACATAATTTCAACATAATCAAGAACAAGTCAACTTTTTAGTCTACATAATGACATACAGTATAAGTCTGTGCAAAAATGTCTGAAATGATTGCCATTATCTGGGAAGAGCCAATGAAAGCCATGAAAAGAAAAGAATTAGAATTGAGGCTTCTTTTCAATACAATGTTTTTATTGTTAACCAAATCTAAAGATATTTTTTGCTGATTTAAAAAAAAAAAAAAATAGAGAGTTCCTCTGAAACCTTCTGTATAGATCTGCTACAGGTTCTTTTATATGCTATTTGTGGAGCAGCAGTATTTATTAAATACTCACAGCACAATATCGGCTTATGTGTTGGCAGTAGGAAGTTCCTGCATTGTACATCCGAACAGTAAAATTAATGAAATGAAATGAGTTAATTTCACTCAAATAATAATAAAAGTTAATTGAAATAAGTTCTTTAAACTCAAAATGCTGTTGTAGTAAGGTGAACATAAAATGATTGCATTTTCTAGTTCCCAGCATGCTTTGCATCAGCCAACAAGGGACAATAAATGTAGAAATTAAGTGTTATTTTGTGTTTTTTCACAAGAGTTAACATAGAGAGAAATAAGTTAGTAAATGTTGTGTTATGTTAGGATTTACATATGTTTCTGTTATGTTGGTTTTGCAGTGTTACCGTTGTGGTGAAGAGTAGAGCCTGCGGTTAGGTTGACGATGGACAGCAAAAATTAAAGCCTATATATACTGCATGTTGTTTGACTGTTTACATGAAAGAAAGTCTTTTTGATAACTACATTAGTACATACCAGTGTGTTGTTGCTAACTAGCACTGAACTATAAAGATATGAATGAATGTGCTGTTAATGGAAACAAGTTATAAAATTATCATTGTGAGAGTGGGGTGGGATCATGGAATCGAGGCTTGGCTTGGCTCCCATGGCTCTCAGCCCCGCCCCACTTGTCAAAATTTTAAGCTCTGTTAACTTAAGAAAAAATTGAGTCTGTTTACTCAAATATTTTGAGGGTAATAAGTTTCCTCAAATGTTTGGAGTATTCTTAGTGTGTACTAATGTATTCTATAAAAAGACTACTATAGCATATGTATATATATATATATATATATATATATAGATATATAAGTATCTAATGTGATCATTCATAAATTCATAAATTTTCATGGTTTAAGGTTATATATTAAACCATATATATATATATATATATTATATATATATATATATATATATATTATATATATATATATATATATATATATATATGATAGTTTTGTGTGCTGAACAGACTTAACATTTGTTATTATTGTTTTATAGACAATAATGAGCATGCGGATTGACTTACCTAATCACACAGTAGTGTTCAGTTCACTCTCAAATACTGTGTGGCCTTGCCTGCCATTCTGAGGGCTCGTTCATTAGTGATTTTAATTATGCTAAACCTCCAGGTGGATTAAATCTACTCTCTAAAAGCATTACAAGCTTGCTCATTTAGTTTGTGATCATTAATATGGTGCTTTGCACTCACTTCCAAGGCAGCTGCTCCTTTCCAGCTTCTCAGCCAAGCAGCATCTAATTTTCTCCATGTCGGAATTGTTCTCAATTAATCAGATATCATACAAGTTGTTTTCGATTGTATCATATAGCCATAAATGAAAATATGCGGGTGTAGATGTGTGTGGTAATGAAACACTGAATGTCATTGAAAGGCAATATATGCAGATCTAATTATGAGAGATTTTTATTCATTTTTGGAAGCTTCTTTTGTTAACTTCTTAGCTAGTGTATCTCTGGAGACCAAGTTAGAATCAGGAAAAGAGATATCTAAAATAAATAAATAAATGGAGTAGTTGACAGCTTTATTGTGTCTTTTACACGTCAAACAATTTGTTGAACCTGAATGGGCAGGCAGTGCATCTTTCTCAGATTGGTGGAGCTAAAATTCTTGCTATGAATAATAATAAAAAAAAAACAATAAAAAAAAAAAAAAAACAGAGGCCTTATGTTTTCTGCGTTCTCAAGAGCCTTTCAACTGAAATCTATCTTGCATGCAGTATTATTAGCATTGCTTGACAAGACCAGCAGAGTTTATAATAGCGCAGTCCTAACCAGGTTCTAGCAAGTAATTTGTGTCAGTATCACAGTGAGAAGATATCTGATGTTTATCAAAGTTATGAGTAGTGAGACACGTGACCAATCAGATTTCACAGTGGGCGGGGCTACTCAAAAAAAAAAAAAAAATCAATTGAAATGCTGTAAGCTTTATATAGTGTATATATTAAGGAGGCATTTACACAACACCATTTTTCTACCGAAAGCGTAAAAATTGTAGCCATTTTGTGACTAATTTGTGAAAACTGTAACACTGTGCACATGCATATTACTATATATTGTTTTCTTTACAAAGTGACATCACCAACTGCTGGCCTGTCATGAATAATACAGTGTTTTAAGTCATTTTCGGGGATCTGTTTGAACGGGGATCATTCTGACAATGTCTGTATGCAAAAAAGTGTATATAAATATATATATATATATATATATATATATAATATATATATATATATATATAATATAATATATAAGAAATAAATTATTTTCACAATGAAACTCTGTTTAATGATTACACCTCACCTTAATTACCACATTGACTTTTTAATGTATCTTTGCTGCATCTGAGATGACCAATTCTGACTCACTGTCAGAATGGGGTCATAACAATGCAATAACAAATGTCTGGCAAACAGTAAAAAATTCCTACTGTTTTTAAAAAACCGCAGGTGTGCTTGGTGTGCCACCAGTAAAGGCAGACGTTTCTAAAACAAATCCTCTCTCACTGAAGGGCTGACCTACTGCGTCCACACAGAACAAAGAAACAGCTTCATCACTTGACTTTAAACTAACCAAAAAAAAATCACCAAAATCATGATAAATGAAGGGAGAGATTCTTCTGTCTCATCATAAAGAGAGGGCAGTCTGGCCAATTACTCAATTAGCTGATGTGCAGTGTCTCTTTAACACATGGTGTTATTTGGCCTTGTTGTAGTGCTTCTTTATAATTGTAACACCCTTACATTGAATCACACATTAGGTCTTTACAACTTGTCTTTGCACTAAATTTGAGCATACTTAAATGTACAGTATCATGAACAAAATATCATAGCTCAAAACTGATTTCAAATACATCACTGAATAAGTGTAAATAAAATATTTTAATTTTGAAAATGAAATTATGCAATAATGTTCACTTATACCCTACATAACCACATATACTTTAGTAGACAGTAACTTTGGATGAAACAAGAAGGTCAAATAAATGCAATTTTTACTCCTAAAAATGCTGCAACTGATGCAACTGAATGGAGAGCAGAGATAGATATAGATAGAGAAGTGATAAGTATGAAATTATTTATAACCAAATTTACTTTAGAAGACACTGACTGATGATGAAACAGTGACGGTTACAACAAGAAGGTCAAATAAATAAAACATTTTACTACTAAAAACTGATCAGAAATAAATAACAAAAATAAAAATGTTCTCTAGGTCTTCTTTTCTTTCTGCCAGTTTTTAAAATGGCATCATGCAATGCAGTTGTTTCTCCTAAACACTGACTGAATGGAGAACATAAAACAAAACAAAATATACAAAATGAAAAAAATTAGATTAATACTAGAGTTGGGGCACTTGGACTGCAATTATGAGTTAATTTAAACTTGGACTCGAACTTGACATGGACTGATATTTTGGATAAAAAAATAATAAGTAACAACATAAAAGGACATGAATAAACGTCTCCCACTAGGACTCAACTCAACAAGGTGGACCTAAAACTAGTTAAAAATTATCCGAAACATTACTGAGAACTCCATTATGGCTCTTGTAAAACCTTAGAAATAAAAATGTCCTAATGGGTCTTATTTTCTTTTTGCCAGTCTATAAAATGGAGCAGGGTATATTTGTTAACCAAATTGACGTCCACCTTTGGGAAAATCAAACAAAGCAACTCTCAAAGCCAAAATTCACTTTAATTTTACTTCAAACTTTTGGACAAAAACAACCTTCTATGGAAACATCATAATACGGGCATTTAAATTAGAAAACATCAAGAGCTGTTTCCCATGGAGATGCTAAGCTTGTTTTTAGATCAGAAAGTGTGGAGGGACAGAAGGTGATGGGTCCCTACTAGTGCTGTTGAGTCTTCACACATAGTGAGCCATAATTAAACTCTCTCATTACAAAAACACTAGAGAGTCAGGGCTGCCTGAGCCGCCAGGTAATGCAGACAAATAGCATGCAATTCACAGCACATATTCCTGCCATTATGACTGCATTTCCTGAAAAAAATCCACACTCAGAAATCTAATCTACCAAGTAGATTTATTTTTAGTTGTATGAGCAACTAGCGATTTGTTACTTACTTTTTTCATAAGCAACTAAATGGCAATTGCCCATTTATTTTTTTTGCATGCTGTCAAATTTGACATCAAATGATGAGTGGGCCAAAGCATTTGTTTATGAAGACTGATACATCTGGGTAGGCACTTATCGCTTAAAAAACATTTGATCTATATAGTTGTGCTCACACAAAAGGCTCATGACGATAAGGGCTAAAGAGAATAATCAATTAATATAACCCAAAGATGAAGAACCAACACAAAACAGGGCAACATAAGCATTTACAACAATAATATCCAGCCACTGAAACGATCAAAGAGAGATCTTAAATAAGGCAGTAAATGAGGGACATGCAGGTGCTGAGGGTTAACTGATAATTGACTAATGAACTAATACACTAATGACAACAGGAACAGAACCAAATATGGGCAAACAGGAACCTAAACCAGAAGACAGAAACTAAATAAAACACTCAACAGTGTTCATATCTGTGACAATACTGTCAATGTGTGAGTATGAATAATCCAGATGTACTACATCTGCCCACATTGTCACTGGTCATGTGACCTATGCAATGCATAGCACATCAGTTGCGTTGCTTCACTGCCATTCACGAATCCCTCTCCCGTGGCATCATGGGACAGTTAAGTTTTGGGTTGGGCACTTTACATTCTCACCAAAAATGGCAGATCATCCAGATACTATTTAACTACTGTTTTATGAATACTGTGTATTTGGACTCTTCTTTTCACATACTGTTTTTCACCTACTATATAGTAGGGAAGTACAGTATGTGCTTTCAGACGCAGCCAAAGTTTATGTTTGGAATAGAATATTAGCTTAAATGTATTTTGCAGTATGTACAATTCAATTCTGTGAGTGCTGTCAAATTATTCTCATGGAAATAGCCGTTATTGTACATGTTTTATTTCCAAATTTATATCTTTTTTGTTTGTATATGTTACATAAGATGCATTTCTGCCCCATGCTGGTTCGGCTGAGGAAATCTGGCTCTCTCCGATTAATCAATCCAGTGTTCATTCAATATATTACCAACACTATTAAGAGTAATAAAGCACACAAAGTGGCAAATAGTAACTGGTTAGTTTACCAAATGCTCCAATACGACATGTGGTCTCCAGCCATGTGGTGGAAGATTTCAAAGATGCTGAAGATTCTGCTGTTTCAGGGCAGGTTAATAGTTTTTTCTTTTCACTGGGGTAGTATGAAGGTTTTTTGAACGTGACCTTATATCCAATGCCTGTGATTTGACCCTCATTATTATGTGAGTGTGGTGAAATGTAGATCTGAGTGAAAGGTGCTTACCGTAGATTCCGAAGATGATCCTGTTATGCATTAGCCGAGCTTTTGAGAACACCATCATTGTACGCTAGGACCTATATGCAAAATCACATATGCCAGGTTATGCGTTAGTTTTCAATTTCCCGAGCGAAAACATAGCATGGGTGTTGATATATATGTGCTAGTCTAATAAAAAACCGCGTTTTAATAACGAGTTAGTGCTATGCTATGCTGAAGCAAAGAAATAATAAATCATTACTTTGATCATTTTTAGCTTCAGTAATATAATGTGATATCTAATTTGAAAAATACTAGACATATCTTATTAAATTAATTCTATAAAAAAAAAAAAAAAACTTTTTCTAAAACCTTTTTTTGCGTAGCTTAAAGAGAGTTCACACACCCAAAATTTTGATACTTTATCTGTAATTTACTCAAGTTACCTCAAGTTTTTTTCCAACATGTATGGAGTTCTTCTTTTGCTCTGTGAACACAAGTATTTTGAAGAATGTGGTGTAACTAAACATTTATCGACAGTCCCTATTGACATCCAAAGTTTTCTCCCCACATACTGTGCAAAGCCAATGGTACCATCAACTGTGTTGGTTACCAACATTCTTCAAAATATCTTGTGTAACAACAGAAGCATATACAGTAATTTATTCACTGAGGGTGATGAACATACATTATTTACAACCAGCTGTTGGTTTATAATTCGGCAACACTTGGCTATCCGATCTGTTTTAGGATTGCACATTTTTACATGTTTTTCAAACGAAGGCATGCTGAGATCTTTAATGCAGCTTTGATACTCGTTAATGGCACAACTCTGGAAGATATTTTTCAATATATTTTTTTCTAGCTGCGCACGTCGTTAATGATGTAGATTTTCTTAACAAGGCCCTGTGCGGCCGGTGGCGACTTTTTCAACGCATTTAGGATACTTGAAAAGGGCACAGCTTCAGTATGTATTGATTCTTACCACGCTCAGATACTAGATTTTTTTACAACTGGACTCTTCAAAAAAATAATTCTAAATCTCATCCACACTGGCAAACAACAAGTGGCAAAAATGCCTCCAGCCAAAAAATCTGTCGCTCACTATGGCTGGCTCGCTGTTTAGTAGTACCTGTCTCCACAGACACAGCGTGAGGCGACACAATGCTACAGAAACGCCCTGCTGAGTTTTTCCAACTGACAAGCTCTTGTAGAAGGCCTGGGAGTGTCAACTATGCTGGAACACACATGTTAGATTTGCCTGAATTTTGAGCATAGACAAACCTGCTCTCGAATCCACCAGGAGCGCATGGGACTTCATTCTGCATGCTCCCCTACTGCCTTTTTTTCTCCAACAGCTGCTACCTGGGAAATAGGAGCACCTGAACAGAGGTGCTGCGAAGTTGTCCTAAGATGATCTTTCATGACTCCTGGCTACAAAGAACATAATCTAAAATTTACCACATTTAGTGATTTAACCCCTGCAAACACGGGGTGCATTTAAATGTAAACGGTCACTTGTGATTGATTGGCGTCAGTTAGATGCTTATTGTTTAATGAAACCTAAACATGATGTGAAAAATTAAACAAATGACTTTTATGGCAACGTTTTGTCTGTTTAAGGTATTTAATACAATCATGTATATAATTAACTTTCTTTGGTACACTGGCTGTGAATAAATATCTCGTCTTACATAGCACTCCATTTAGTGGCATAGATATATAATTATTTAAAAGTACAAAATTTCAACTATCTACAATTAAAAGTAAAATAAAACAGTGTCCATGACAAGGAGGTTTTATCTTTATTAATGAATACGTTCACCAACCTTGGAACACTTTACTGGAATCCCTACTATTAGCTGTGAAAATGTCGTGTATCCTTTTACTTCAAGATTACATAATTTTTACTGTAACCGTATCAAAATGCAGAGGAAATCAAAGGCAAAACAGCCCAAGGGAAGCCTGACCGTAATTAAGAATAGTAATATCTTGATTGTAAAGTGCTGAAGTATTCTGCCATTATCTTCTGAAGATTCTTCCACCTTCAAAGGGGAATAGTTAAGTTTCATTATACGACTGAATACAAAATTTTAAGGAATCTTTGGTCTACATCCTTCTGACGGCACCCATTCACTTATAGAAGAGTCCACTGGTGCAGACAAAATTGTTAATCAGCGAACTAACATCCTCTCCAAATTACAGGGTTCTGATAGAGAGAACGCAAAGCGGCGGTGGAATCGACAACGATCTTGGGTCTGGCCTAAGGGTGGGTACTTTTGTAGCAAATTATTGTGAACTGATTAATGTTTGGATAGAACTGTTTCCTGATAATTTTATGGTAGAGAAACATGACGTAGGGGAGTAGAATTGGACGTTTTGAGATTGGAAGTACCTGTATACAGCAATGATGCAAATTTGTTGATAGTACATTAGGACTGGGGGTGAGCGAAAAACGCGAAGTGGTTAAGTGTGCGCTAAAATCGTATGTTTGATGGTGTGTACTGACGCGAACATAGTATACACATTCATCCAATTGACATATATTTGGTACATGCCCAAAGCAACATATCGTTTTTAAAACACCGTAGGAAGTGGGGAAAGCACGCAGTTGAACTCCACTACTGATTGCTTTACTGCATCTGATTTTGGAAGTCTTGGTGACATGATCCTTAAATCTAAAGGAGTTCACCTATAAGCTCTGTACACCAACCTGTGCCTGACTTAAACCACAAAGGGCATTGCTTTCACTTCTTTTAATCTGACTCATACGACAGTGTAACCACACACAGTCCATTAATCACACCAGCAAACCACAACAGCACAACTTCGCCAATTTTATTTCTCAGTAGGGGTAAGAGAAACTGGAAGTAAGGCCGTCTTCTTTTGTGACCGAATGCCCACATTTAAGACTTGTCTGCACAATGTTCAAAGGTTGAATTCTGAAAGAGAGACTCCTTTTTGTGTGACTGCTGTGGAACTTTTGACATTACATTGTAAGGGCACATGAATGAGCACCTAAGTGTAGACTTTTTTCGTCCATACCTTCTCTCCTTTTTATGTATCTGTCTCTCTAGGCTGACGTCTGTAAAAGAACATTTAAATGGGTCACCTACTGTTATGAGAACTAATGCCATTAAGATGGCAAAATAATTCATGTTTGAGTATGGGACAAGGTTGAGCTGTTGACAAAAACTTAAGTCATATACAATGACGACAGACAAACTGCAAATAATAAAAACCGCCTACACTACGGAGCTTATATCCAGATACTAAATTCCACTTGGAATTTATTACTTGCAATACTGAAATCTTCCCCTTGAACATTGACAGTCGTGCTTGCAAATAATACGTCAGATGTAATAATCAAGTTCACTAATAATATACGGGTTAGTTTGATCAAAAACAGGGTAATCGGAGGCTGAAATTGCTTGTGTTTCACATTTACATCAATGAAGTCATCGCTATTCATTTTTGTGTTTGTTCAAAATATTACTTGTTCAGATTGGGGTTTTCATTCTATATTTGGTGAGCAAAACTAAAGAGGTTTATCACTTACTGGTAACTTCTGGTACCAAACTTTTCCAGTCAGATAAAACCGAATCATTCCCCAGTCCACCCAACGACACAAACACCCTGGATGTAAAGCGTTATTCTCTGTATGGAATGTGGATAAGATAAATAACCGGCCTGGTGCCAAACGAATGACTGCAGAAAAACATGTTCCCAGTGCACAAGCCAGCTACCCACATCCTACCTGCCCGATTCAACAAAGTGATAAAAGCTAAGGTGGCTTCACTCAGCTGACTTGCTTCGGAAAAGCTTAGATCGAGAATTACCTTTTGAAGAAAGGTTAAGCATGATATGTTATGGTAACAACCTCCACTCGAAAAATATTGACTCGCATTCTTCTCTGGATCTTGTGTAGATGTATATGCAATATGTACCACCAGCTCTTACAAAAACTTGGTATTTTCCATTTGCTTAAAAATTAACAATAATATGATAATACACATACAGTACAGTACAAACAAAAAATATTATGAGTCCTTATCAGCTGCTGTGATAAGTGCACTACTTTGGTCTAAAGTACTCCACCCTTAATTTGGACTCAATGTACTCACCTTGCCAAAGCACATTATTAGGTTTGAAAACAAGTCGTGTTGTGGCTGCTTGGAAGATGTCGGAATGATTGAGTCGCTCAGTGCAGACAGGTCGTTCCCTCGATAAACCCATTGCCTAGGAGAGGCCCCCCTGGTGCACCAGTTCGTTACATCCAGACGTCTAAGTCCTTCTGTCCATACACCGGGCAGAATGATGGATGTTAACGGCCAGTTATCTGTCTGCGGGATGCCTCACCTCTGCCTAGTTTGCAATTGATATATGAGAGGGTTCTGTGACTCTGACGTTCAAAACCAAAGGGGGGGGCGCGCCCGCACAGCCATTCACACCTACCATGTGTGGAGGGGCCTTCGCTTTTGCATTTCCACCTTGAAAGGTCATTTTGCTGGTTAAGGGGTATCTATTGTCCGACCAGGATACGTGCTTGATACTAGGAAACACTTGCACGGAAGGTTTAGTCGTTTGGACAAAACTGCCCAGGGCGCCTCGGCTCTTCCGCTGCTAATTGGGGGAGCGTCTGTGGTCTCAATGTGGCCCCACCTGCTGTGTGGTGACAGGGGGTGATGGGCCTGTCCTGACATTCCGGGGAGGCGTTTTTACATTGCAAAAACCGAGACCAGATAATAAAGAGCATGGTGGGGTCCGAAGCTCGTAAAAAAAATAATAGACTTTAACGGTGGTGCAGCAAAGTCGCCTGTATAGTGGTGCTACTGGCTTGTCTCAGCGTCGCGTGTGGAATATCAGCCCACTTTAGAACTAAGGAAGAGGTCTTGTTCTGACCAAACATGGAAAGCATCCACCACCATGATTACACGCTACTAGCTGTCATTCGTGGGACTGTGACTCGCAACCAGAAAAAGAAAGGACAACAATTCAACCATTAGGACATAAGCGTGTTTACAGACTAACATTGTTTTTTGTTCCTGTGGCCTTATCTTAGTATACATAAAACTAAACTGCATCAACACAAACACCTTAAACGTTGCATGACATGGAAACCCGAAGATTGATCTTTAGAAAAAACAAAACAAAAAAGGCTTGTTGTGAATTCGCTGGATAGGAACGTGCAAGGAAAAAAAAAACCTTATATTTTCTAATTAAAATTAAGTAAAACAAGACACAAAAAAAGAAACCACAATAGACCCACATAGAATGAATGATTTACAATAAGATACAATAACATAGGTTTACACAAATAGATAGAATGACATCCAGTCGAATTATTGCTTGCCCTCCAGAAAGTGATCATTTGTAACAACAAGGTGCCTAGTGCTACCGCAAAAATTTACAGTTCTGATATTTCTATCCTACTCTTCACCTCTCTGTCATTGCTTTCTCTTTTTCTACTCTGGAACACACACCGAAGATAAAATTGACGTCTCGTTTTATAGGCTTACAGTGAAGGGCTGTGGGCTACTTCATCTGTTGCTTTTGGACAGTGAAACAGTTTAAACATTCTTCAAACAATATTTTGTGTAATAGGTGTTCCCTACGATGACACACGGAGAACCACGACTAACAACACGCCCGCCTTGGAACTACCAAAGGTGAGTTTAAACCTGCAGTTACCTTAAAATCCCCTCTTCACCATTTCACATACAACCAGTCGGCACTGCGACTACCCGATGCCTTTATAAATGGGGCATTCAGCCGACAAGCTCACTATACCGAAAGCCGCATGTCGCTTTGATCATTCCCCGGATGCAGACAATATGCAGCCACCGATTTGGCTCAGAGCCAGGATTTTTCCTAGACTGTTCGACATGTACGTGACTCCACTCTGTCTTTACTCTATCACTTGTCGTGTCTTCCTGCTACCTTCTCTTATTCATGATCCTTTCATGTGTTGATCTACACTGGCGACTTTAAGCAGTGTATTATGAAATTATCTGCCGTGATATGATTATTTTTGTTGCAACTCAGCATAAAGCTGTTCTTGGCATATTTGCACACCTGCAGAAGTTATAGAACTTCCTCAAACATTTTAGCGCCTATAGACTGATCAGCTTCCCAGCTGCCAAAAACTATGTCTAAAACATTTTGCTTCCCCCTGTCGACTCTTAGCTGAAGCCTCCATCAGACTTCTGGCGTAGTTAAGATCGCCTGCCCTTATCATCTCTTTAGTAATGATGTACATGTCATAGTGGGTGGCAAATGGTACGTCGTCCTTTTGGTCTACTTACAATCCCATATTTAGTTCACTAGGCCCATCAATCAAATGGTCCGATTCTACATATGAGAAAAGCGACGATAAGATCAGTTCGCTTACTGGAGAAAGAACAAACTAACTTTTACAAGTAAAATGATGCCAATTTAGAAGTTTAGACCATAACTTCTTCGTGCTATTTCTATTCAGCAGTGCGCAGCTGTAGGATTACCGAGGAGGCCTGTCAGGTAACTTCGACAGATGCCCCTGCAAGACAATCCAGAAACACCTTGTGAGAGTCATCTATAGGTTCTTTCAGACACCAGTTGAACAAATTTATGTTTCATTAGGAGAAACAAACCGGCGATTACTTCAGTATTCCCTAACACTACGACTATTTTTCCAGGGACCCTCGTAGGTCACAATAGTCGAAAGTTCGGCGGATGTTCATGCGTAGAACTCATGACCACTTTGTGGCTGTTCCATTGTATAAAAAGAAGTTATTGAGGAAGGGACTAAACAAGTATTCAGCAAGTGGGCTTTGATGTTGCTACTTTATAAAAAAAAGTTTAAATAAATAATACCAGAGTACATGAGAGTAGTTTCAAAGTAACTTTAGTTCAAGTTACTTTTCATCTCTCGTTGCTCCTCCAGTGTGTGTGAAACAGTTTCCAGTAGCAAATCTGCAAGAGGAATGGTTGCCATGGTTGTGTTTCGTTCTTCTTAAATGATTCAGTGTTCATATTTCTGAACAAATCCGTATGACCCTGAACGATTGATATTCAACTGAATTCGCCCATAGAAGGAACGTCAGTGTTAAAAAAAACAACGAGCACCACCAACACCAACAATCAACAAAAAACCTGATTAAGGTCGTGCATTCGAACTTTGACCTGATCAATGCGCCGTGAGGTTGATGACAACACACGGCTTGTAGCCCCCCAATGATTATGTTTGTAATCCCACCACCACTTTACCTGTCTCTACTTCAGTACAGATGTCACTTTGCAGAGCCATTCAGAGCCAGTCAAATCCATTCAACTCGAGGAAATTGCCATTATTAATCACACTTATTCAACGTTAAGTCTACAAAGCCTTGACTGCACCCTGTCTGCTTCATCAAAGTTCATTCCTTAACTTGGTTCAGAATCCCATCCAGAAAAAGAAAATCAATTCAGATTGGTTTTCGATATACTCGCTGCTGCACTCATCGCCAGACACAGCAAGTTAAACAGAAGGCATTTTGAGCATGTCTGTACCGGCTCATGGAGTGGGTAAGGCCTGGCTGCTGCCTGCAAGTAGGTTGTCACTAAACAAGCTTGAATTTGCTGCGCTGAATTTTTATCCCGCTTTAGCTCCAGTGTGTACAGTGTTCGAGCATCATATGTCGGTCTTGCTAGCAGTATTGAATTAACAGTACAGCTGTACACACAGTTTGATTATAGTCCCTAACGCTCAACAGTCCATCTGACGTGCGACTTGTGCTAGGTTTGCTAGTAGCTATCGTACATGCCATTTTTTTTTTTTTTTTTTCTTTTTCTTATTTTTGTTCAAACACACTACTAGACTTTTGGACCTTTGTTGCTGTGTGCTAATTTTTTGGGAAATGCTTGACAGGTGGGTGGTCACTGTTATCGGCTGTATTCTTAAACGCCTTCAACTTTTTGCTGTACATTAAAACAATCCGCAACCCAGACTCAGCAGCATGGAACATTGCAGGTCTACCCTCCAGTCAGACAAATAATTGTTTTTGCTCTTTATTCTGCGGGCGCGATACTCCATCACACACGAGAGCTTTTACTTTCTGTACTTATTACTGTTTTCTCACCTTGTCATTAGCGACACCTATGCGCGCCCGCCCTAATGAAGCCCAAGCAGTGTATGTACTAAATCACTCCCGCCCCACGACTGCTACTCGCTATATTTTACGAATAGCTGATAATAGGCTATCTTATCATACTTAATGCATTAGTTTATACTGTATATGTAAATGGACATCAAATTAGTACTAAATAGCACGATCCTACGCGTATAATGTGACAGAATTCACTCCCGTCTTCTTGTTTTGTTCTCCAGCCTGAACTAAGAACAACGTTGTCTTGAATGCAATACACACCCAAAACAGCCAAGCTCAATGTGTGTTCGATTCCCTCAATATAATCTTGCTAACGTGATGAACGAAAATCAGTTTTTAATCCGTGTACATATTCAATATACTCACGTGAGAGCTCTCACTGCCTCTGTTTTAATTCACTGGTGTTTCTCCGTGTATCCTGTGATTCCCATGGTTGAAAAGAATGATTAAATGGACTCAGTCACAACTGGTTTCATTCTTGATTTGAATCTTCTTTTTCTTGTTTTTTTTTTTTTTTTTATGTGGAATGGCCTGACTCGCTAAACGGACAGTCCCTATCACCACCTAATGGTGTAGGAAACGTGCAACCATGACTACTGGAAAAAAAACAAATGACCCAAGTAATAAAATTGTATTTTTCAACTAGCTAGTATATTTTTGAAGAATGCCCACATGGTCCTTGACTTATACAACACTTTCTTTTAATTGCAGTAATTAGCAGACATACACATCCATAAAACAGGTTTACTTCTTTAATCTCCAATTACATTATCAACTTTGGAATAGAACCATGCTTGTGAGATATTAAATAATGAAGTTTGAGAACGTCGATCTGATTACCGCGTTACCTCCATTTTTCCCCAATTGGGTGTAGCACTTCTTGCACATCATAGCACCACGGACTTCCCAATTGGAAAACACCTTCAGTAGTTAGAAGAGATAGGGCTAGAGGCTCGATCCTGTTAACTAAGGAGGCAGGGATCATAACCAATAAACGTTAAACAATAGAAGCTTACAGTTTATACGGGGGACCGTGTTTGAAGCGACAGTGGGGTGAACAACAAAGGGGCAGATGAAGAAGAGAAGATAGCAGGGGATTGATCATTCCAACTGGTTGTATCGTTACCAATTATTTTTCATTATTAATAATATGCAGGTTCCTTGGTGTAGTGGCGAAGACCGGCTGGCCGTTCTTTTGGAAGACCGGGTTGTTTTCTTTTTGCTTTATATATTCAGTGACATGTGCTACAGATGTGTGATAACCGTCTGTTTGACACCTTTGGGGAAAAGGGAAAGAATCCCATGTTCTTTGCATATCTTACTGCTCTCAGGTTAGGCCACGCGTCCCAAGCAGGAAATGTTTATTAAGTGGTTGGTTCGCGAGATGATTTAGATCGGGAGTGCACCCGGGAGGCGGTTGTTAACTGGTGATGCCGAAATCGAGCTTGTGATAGGCCTCTACCTAATGTCTTGGTGGGGCCTACTAGCTGTATCGTCATGTAGTAGTGTTTACACGCATGATGATTATTTAGATGTTGAATGAATAGAGGGGAAGCGTCAGACCACGTGTACAAAATGCAGGTAAGGGCTTTTTGGGGTGTTGACAAAGAAACTGAAATCATCAACCATAGAAATGTTTTGTTTCAGGTTTCCAATATTCTCTTACTTGCATACAGAGTTTTGCTCATTGCCAATAAATGACAATCCTATAACGAGTGTAAAGATCCGAATCTGGGGTGGGGATACTTAACATATTTTTAGATAAACGAAGATGGAATTTTTGTTTTTTTTTTACCTAATAGGATGTAAACCAGAATGTCTACAAATCTGCTGGGTACTGGTACAGAATTTTGTTTGTTTTATGCTCTTGTTGTGTTTTTGAACAAGGAGCTTAGAAAGTGCAATAAGCGGTCACAAAAACACCACGTGTACATACTCCTGCATAAGCACTCCGTCCATTTGATTAAGATTTTTTGGCTTTACGCTCGTCCTTCTACATTAAAGGTAGGGTAACGCCAGATTGGGCAACAAATGGTGTTTCCAGCAGGAGAGAAAGGACAGTCATGAAATGACATAAAGGTTGGGTTAGAAGGGAGGAGAGTACAAGAGAATTGTCCATATTTTTTAAAATAACTATACCTTTAAGTAAAGTTTTTAAAAGTATTATTGGACATTGGGGGTTTCTGAGTATCCCACAACATGAGGATTTGAAATTGGTTACAGAACATATTTCTGTTATGGATCTGAATTTTGCATTGCAGCGACCTAGTGTTTGTCGTAACTTTTCAATGTGCCAAAAGAATCATTTCACGGGTGCCTACCTCACATATATTCCAGTGTGTGGATGGTCAAGATGCCACTTTATCCACCTAGCCCGGGTCACCTGGATCATTATCTTCAAAAGGCTGCTAGTAAAAGATTCCCGACTGCCTAAACCTACACACAGCGAACCTAATCCAGGCTCTCCGCTTGGCAACACATACATTGATAAGGCTTGCTTGAGAAAGAATACCTAGGGACCAAGATGTGATGAAGATTGTGGCTGAAAGGAAATTGCTTTGAGCTCATAAATCTGTTCAGGACTGCACGCCACCAAGTATTTTATGTAGATCTGGACGCTAGAGACAGTGGGATCCTCGCTGGCGATTTAAAAACACAGGGAGGGGCCTTTGGTCGATGTGGGTGCGAAGTCGAGTACATGTACGTGACCTCCGGGTCATGTAGTGAATTTGCATCTCTAGGGACATTTTAACTAGAAGAGATACTAGACATTTGCCTAATGCTCCATGAAGTGAATAGGAATTACAGTTCACTGGGCTTTTAATGCCAAAAAATCCATGATCAATATGTGCTGTTATCAAAAAACAACAATAAAGCATATGTTCTATCTAAAAACACATCAGCGTCTTTGTATATGGATATCGCACCGACCATAACTTCAGACCCAACTTTTGTTCTTTTTTTATCTTTTTTTGTTGCCTCCACTAAATTTGGCGCAACAGAGACATTTTTTTAATCCTGGGCAAACCTAATATGTCGGTTGTGTAATCTAGCACCTGCTGACTCTGACTCAGACAAAACGCCACGAGGATCAGTGTCGTGTGCACACAACAACAACAAAGTAATAAAAAATAAAAAATAAAAAAAGACAAGTGGAAGCTGAACAGATGTGGGTTTTCTTGATGGAGGGATTGAAGATATATGCGAACAAAATAATACAACAATAATAATATTGTGAAAACAAACTGTCTGTGTGTTAAAAGCGTGGGAGAATTTCTGCAAAGGACAACCTGAGACCAAAAATGTGGTATTCCCAAATGAAGTTTAATGTACCCATTCCTGGAGCCGAACTCCCTGCTCACGAACCCTTGTCCGTAGCTCTCAGGAATATGGATGAGTCCGGTTTAGGTTTTAATATTATAGGTTACATCACGGTTCACTGCATTCGATCTTATAAGCATAATGAGATTGCCCCAGTGTGCAAGACACTATAGTATTCACATATTTCCCTGCTGGAGAAATATGGAAAGAAGTGTTTGGACATAGAGTCTCTCAGCACGTAAGAGAGAAAACGAAAAATCAGTATGCAACAATTTGTTTTTGTGTTTGTATTGGATCCATAGAAGGTGTGATATTGATGTTTCGGAGCTGTTATTATAGAACTTTGCTGTTTATAGGATTGAGATAAAAAATGAGCCATAAGACTTACAATGACAAAACTATATAGGGAAATTGGGGATTGGTAACACATGTCGAAAGTATCACTTCACAGACATGTACTTACACTTGCAATCTGTTGAAAGGTGATATTTAGACGGGGAGAATTGGATCGGTCCGAAGCGCTGTGGTGGAAGAATTAGTCCATTCAATATTTTTGGGTCTATTGTCTCCGGAAAAGAAAATCTTCAATTTTAAATGTAACAATTGTAAGTCGTATATGTTGCCTTAGTTTGGAAAAAAAAGTTTTCTAAAATAGGGGTTGATCCCGGGGGTGTCACAAGGAGGGTGATATTCTTTTCGGTCGCAGTAAAAAACAAGTGATGAGAGTATGGATAATATGATTATTAATTAGTAGTATAAGTATTTATGTATTTAGTATATGTTAATATTTTTAATATGTGCATCTTTAATATTTAATAATTGCACTTTTTAAACATTATTATGACTAAAATCGTATTATTTTCCACAGTCTATTGAAAATCCAGCTGTTAATATTGTCAATCTGTTTTCTGAAGACTCGCTATGATTCCGATAATCTAATCGAACAAAAATTGATATTAAAATATAGTTAATTAAAAAATCCATACGTGTGGCAATATTTTGACCCTCTTATTCCTATATTCAGATCTTATATGGAGTCATCCCATTCAGATGATGATCCATTTTTATAGCAGAGGAAATATGTGTATTGTGCTTGAGAACTGCATGTGCAGCTGACTGCTTTTATCAGATTGTTTATTGTTTCTGACCTGCTACTAAAGCCAATGTTTACAACTTTTTGTGTTCATTCTCGCGCGATCACTAAGTCGCCTGAAATAAACCATATGATATATTATTTATTTAACGGTTCTTTCTGGTTCTTGAAGATCTGATTGGCTGACGAGCTTGGAGCTTTGGCTGCATCTCGCGAACAGACATAGTGATATTCTAGGTGATAAAAGAACTCCACACCGCTCGTGTCACCATTTGTATAGTGCTACAGTAGGTCTCACTGCGAGTATCATGGCGGACACTCCAAAACCCCTAAAAAATTCCATAAATAATAAGATTTTTTTGTGCAATTTTTTTACAATCAGCTCTTTTGGAAATTTTACCACTGGCAATTGTCTCTTTTGTCTCTGTAGTAAATTTCAGAGAAGAAATGGCCAGAGAAAGTCAAGTCCACACTTTGTAGTTGAATTACTGAAATACATTTTTTTTCCACGACATTCCTAATATATTACGTTCTGGGCAACGATTAAAACTTTTATCATGATTAATCGCACTAACGGTCTGCGATTAATCACAATTTATTGCATTGTTATGCACAAAACTAATAATGCATGCAAAGTAGTGTATTGTGCACCATTTTTTTTCATTTAAAAGTAGGTCTATTGGCTATATGAACAAAAGTGTAATAACATTTGATTTGCAAAACACGTTAAACAATAAGGTGATTTTTACAGCAGTGTTCCTTTGACATTGAGTAGCGTTAAACTATTTATTTGTAGCCTAAATGCTCAACTTAAACTCAACTAAATGAATATAAAACACGAATATTTGTCACTCTGCCAGACATATATCGTTTTTATAGAAAAAATAGTTATAGTTTTGCTATAGAAAAACAATTATGCTCCTTCGATCATATAACATTATAACAGGCACCTTCCTGTTAGAGACCCTGCACGATTGCGGGACCATTCGCAGCAGAGTGCGGCGCGGGACAAAACACTTGAGGGCGTCTGGTCGGTTAGTAGACTGTGTGGGTGTGTGGGATGCAGGGAGAATAATTAGGGTGTGCTCACACTAGGCAATCTTAAACCGTTACCGGAGCGCAATTTGACCTCCCGCCCACCAAATCGCGCTGTATCTCGTTTGTGACTAGTGTGATCGTTCTGCTGTTTTAGCCAGTCCCTGGCTCGTGCATGTTGGGAAGATGGTTTTCAATTGCGTGAATAGTTTCTGAGCGGCAAAAAAAAAAAAAAAAAAAGCGATAGATCTGTAAGCAATACATTGTGAGAGGGACGGTTTTAATACCGCTTCCCATACGAACTATTAAAAGTATTATTTAAAATAATAACCACAAAGTTAACAAAACGATTCACTCACCACTGTGTTGAGAGCGAGAGCACTTCTCTGCTGTCTTCACGTGCTATCGGAAACTTCCTATTTCCAGCTTATAAAGACATGATTACAAGCTTGTTGCATTCTTTTCTGTTAAAAATAACAGGTGGACAGTGGTTTGTGAAATGTACTCAGAGACCACGTGGGAGGCAACGGACCTTTTCATAATAATTAAAAACTGCGTTTAAGGCGCGATAAAATAATTGCAGCCCGGATTTAACATAAATTGTGGCGTTAATCAATTAATGCATTACTGCGATATAATTGGCGAGTTAACTTGGCCCAGCCCTAATATAATATATATACATATATATATTTATTTAATTACTAAATGTGGATGACACATGTCCTCCAAGCCTTGTTTTGTTTTTTTTTTTTTTTTTTTTTAAATCAAACCTGAAATGATGTCATGCATGAATTTGTGCTTCACTTAATAAAAGTTCAAATGAATTTTTGCACAAATTACTTCGTGAATGAAGGCCAAGCAAGCAGTCTTTAAAGCTTAGCCATCAATATGACTGAACATATGATAGCAAGCACCCTCTGAGATGTTCCACACAGAGTGGAGAGGTTTCAGGAATGAGAGATTCGATCTCCATGAAAGAACATCAGGCAAAGTTTGGCCAAGAAAATCCAGAGTTTCAAATATTAAAAAGCAGGTATTGAGGTCTCTGAGGAGCTGCTCACAAGCTTTTGGACGAAGGAAAAAAAATGGCAGGAGATTGAGGCCAACACAATGAAAGGAAAGGGAAATTCAGATGGAAAGGGGATCAAGGTATCTGCGGCATCTTCCCCCCCCCGGCTGTACCTCCACTGCGAAAAATGTCATGTGAAGTAGCTGAGGGCGAGTGGGAGGTGGCTGGTCAGATGGGCAGATGGATAAAGGCTGAGTGACTTTTGTATACACATGGGATAATCACACTGTGTGTTGAGAGCCCCTGGATGTGAGAGACATTATACTGTAAGTTTCCAAAAATACTGGCAGTGTGAGCTGCTACTGTACATCTAGATTAGATTTGAAAAAAGGATCTTCTGGCTGAAACCACTCACGTTTTATCGAAATACATGTGTATCGTGAAGATTGAGGAATAAAGTAGCACTTGTAAGAATTCATTCCTTTAGGTGCTTTCAGTTGTCAAGTTTTGATTTGTTGGCTTATATCCTCATATCTTGACTGTTTAATGAAAAAGGGCATTAGTGTTTGATATATTTTAAGGTTGTGTACTCGTAAAATTTCAATAACTTGGACTTAATAAATAAATAAAATAAATAACCACACATCATCATGATATGGTAAATAGCATAATAAAGAATGTAGTTTTTATAAAGGGATAGACTCAAAAACATTGAATTTTTTCATTTTTCAGGGGGTAAATTACCCAATACACAAATTTATTTTGTGTCCAGTACATATTTATTATTATTTATTATGATATATTACTATTAGTTTTTACTTATAATAATAATAATTATTATTATATTTTATTTTTGATCTCCACTGTAAAACAAGATCAAAGACAATATCTTGTGCGCAGGAATCTATTAAAATTTCACACCTGTCTTTTGTTGAAATATGTATAATTGGTCATTTAGGTTTAAATTGGATTTGGTCACGTTTCGTAGTTTGGCTTAACATATTTTGTTTAAACTTTTATTTTTTATAAAAAAATGCATATTGTGTTTGAGACCCCACCTCCCAGTATTGTGTGTTGTAATTTAAGGAAAATTTAAGTTTCCTTAAAAACCTTTGCTGCAAAATTTTTTTGTTTCTGCCAAAACACACCATAAGTGTCTTGAACACAGGTGAATAAATGATGATAATTTTCATTCCTAAAATTACCTTTTCTTTTAAATATAGTTAAGATTAGACAACTGCAAAGATAAATTGATTGTTACATTAGCATTTCCTGGTGATCACCTTGCATATGTCACTAAACCTTCAGCATCACACATCTCTTACCTTTCAACCTCTTTCTTCCTATCCACTATTGCTGGCCTTTTTCATACTCTCTGTTCCGACATGCAACACAGATACACACATACATCCACGTGTGCAACAATGCTATCAGCCTTCCAGGCACGCAGGCCTCAATGTAAATTATTCATGCTAGGCTTGCTGGAGGGGCTGCAAGCGACTCATAAATCGACGGCAATCTGGGGCCATTTTTGAGGGGAGTGACTATGGTTAAAAAGATCGCGCTAAAAAACATCAATACAGAAAACCCTCACAACTCTAATTATTTTGCCATCAAAAGGATCAAATCAAAACCACATTTTAACACTACCAATCAAATCTCTGTGTATAAATGTTTGGGGCCATCAATGCAATTCTCTCCGGACCAGTGGGATGCACCTATCTTTTGTGGATTGCAGGTTTTTTAATATGGACAGGTGCTTTCAAAGGTTAATAACCCAACATTTTAATTATGGATTCAAACCAACCCCGGGAGACCCCCCCAACCTTGCTAAAACACTTTAACATTTTATGGATGCAACCCAACACCAAGCCTTGCTATATTACGGACTTTAATTATGTATGGCTACCGGGCCAGAGGAGGTCGCAACAGACTACCCTGCAAGCGATCGTAAGCAGTACCTCATTGCACTCATGCTCAATGTTTTGACATAAAATCCCAATAAAGCTCTTCTTGCTCTGCGTAAATTAATTAGGAATGAAGAAATAAATGCCTCAAAGAGATCTTTGCTCGGCACCGAGTGTACCAAAGTGGTGCACTGAGTGTTATGACAATATTATTAATTATTATTTTAAATCTAAATAGGATCCCTGAGGTCATATTTCAGATATTTGTATTTGTACTAGGGCTGTTTTACGTATTGTTTTTGTCTTGAATAGCATGAGTGCAAAATGCGATATTGATTTTACAAAACAAAAAGTTAATGTGGTGTTATATTTTAGACAAAATATTGTCTCTCTCACTTTGCTCAATTTGTCAATGAACAGAACTGTTGTTCACACAGCAGTGTTTCATTTATGAATGAATCCATTTTTGAATGAATCAGCGTGACAATTCAATCAATAATGAATAAAATTGTGTAAATGATTCAAGGGCCCATTCATAAAGAGAGCCATTTACTTTATTCCTGAATGAATCAGCAATTTGAACTAATCAAATGAATGAAGGACTCAATAGGTGTGTTTCGGTGGCTGACTTGAAGCAGTGCATGCCATTTAGAAGTTATGTCCAACCTGAGACAGTGCAGACGCCACATCACCGTGACGTAGACGGCATCAAACGTACCGTGAGAGCAATTTGAGAGAATTTGGCTGACTCAGTCGGTGCAGTTTCTCCAGAGTGGCTGCAGGTGCGCTAATAATGACACAGCTGTTTCTTGATTGGCCGAATTCACCACATGACAACAATGACGTGTGTTTTGGGAACCTTCAGTTCCACTAATGGTCACAAATCTGTTTTAATAACAGGAAAAGCTCTTTTTCGTGTAGTCACAATTTTTTTTTAAAGTTACTTTTTGTAATGTCCATTTGATGCTTTTCTCATTTAACACAATAATAACTTTAAATGATCTTTTGGTGGTCATTTCTCAGCCAAATTTAATGTGATTAGTTAGATTAATTGCCACATCCTTTAAATAATGAATTTTTAATTGCTTGACAGCCATAGTTTATACATAAAATGCTGACATTTTTTATGATAATAGACTGAATATGATAATCTTTATTAGGGGTTCAAGCACGTAGTGCTGAAAACCTATTGTAATTATTATTATTATTATTATTAAACAATTCAGGAATCACTTTATGAATTTTTAATCAAATGCGCTATAGAATGAAAGATTTGTAGAGAGAGATTTTATAACTTAGCTACAAAATAAAGCTTAAGCTGAATTAGTATTCTGAGCGGCAGTCTCTGTGTGGTCAGTATGTTCATTATTTCTCCTTCTTCATTTAAAATATTAAACATTACATCTTGCCCATATCAAACTCTTTGAAGATTCTAAATTATTTAGTTACCACGTACTGTAGCTTTGAGTACTTAGCATTATATTATTTAATAAAATAGACTATGAATATGTACCGTTCCATGTGCTAGAGTGTATTACAAGCTGACTATTTTACCTGTCCTGACAGAACTACAACTCTGGCAGAAACAATAATCAAGCCAAAAAGAGAGAGAATCACTTGCTTGTTTGTCCAGCTGGTTCAAACTCATAGTCGTTCAGGGATTTTTTTTTTGTGTGTGTGTGTTGTGTTGTTTTGTGGTAAGTGTGTGTTCGTGTGGGAATGTTTCTCTTATTTTTTCTCTCTGGCAGGACAGCCGCCATGTTTAGTGAGGCAGTTTGCTGTCTAATTAAGCACTGCAGGAGTGACCTTCCACAGACCTCCTCCTCACCAGCCTCAGGTATGAGCAAAACAGGCAATATTTCCTCTAAACAACTACAGTCACACTGCAGTGAACTTTGATAATGAAAGCTTTGGTTTACCATTAATATTTGAAAGTCAAATCGGTCTCAGAAGACACCTTGATGTCCTCTCTACCATGGTTTACTGCTTTTAATGAATTCGAGAGCTTAACCCCTGATTCAATCCCTAAATGACACCAGCATGAATTTCCATGTATGGTCTGGGCTGGTTAATGCTGGTAGACCTGTATTGCTATGGCTTTTTGACAAGTAAAGTGACAGTGGTACCAAAAAAAATGGGCTGTTTGCCTGTGACACGGTGATTGCCAACTAAAATCTCAGTGCTACACAGAAGTTTCCGGGTATAGAATTTTCCCATAACAAAGTTTGAATATAGCAAACTCTTTTCTGTCATTCTCTAATGTGACTGCACCTTAAAGGCTGTGTATGAAATCAACCCCTATACCCTTATTCACTATTTTGTTTTTTCCAAGCACATCACTCCACAAAATGTTGTGAATGAAAACAACTGAGCAAATTTTGGAAGTGCTTGCAGACACCAACATCTGGTGAAACTGGAGAAATTAATTTGGTACAGCACTTAGGCCTACAGTTCCCTAGCAGCTAGCTGTAACATTGTCCACTATGATTTCGGACACCGACTACAAATGGCTGTCCCCTCACTGTACACAGGTCCTTCTCAAAAAAAAAAAAAATTAGCATATTGTGATAAAACTTCATTATTTTCCCATAATGGTAATGATAAAAATTAAACTTTCATATATTTTTTAGATTCATTGCACACCAACTGAAATATTTCAGGTCTGTTATTGTTTTAATACTGATTATTTTGGCATACAGCTCATGAAAACCCCAAAATTCCTATCTCAAAAAAATTAGCATATTTCATCCGACCAATAAAATAAAAGTGTCTTTTAATACAAAAAAAGTCAACCTTCAAATAATTATGTTCAGTTATGCACTCAATACTTGGTTGGGAATCCTTTTGCAGTAATGACTGCATCAATGCAGCATGGCATGGAGGCAATCAGCCTGTGGCACTGCTGAGGTGTTATGGAGGCCCAGGATGCTTCGATAGCGTCCTTAAGCTCATCCAGAGTGTTGGGTCTTGCGTCTCTCAACGTTCTCTTCTATTCACAATATCCCACAGATTCTCTATGGGGTTCAGGTCAGGAGAGTTGGCAGGCCAATTGAGCACAGTAATACCATGGTCAGTAAACCATTTACCAGTGGTTTTGGCACTGTGAGCAGGTGCCAGGTCGTGCTGAAAAACGAAATCTTCATCTCCATAAAGCTTTTCAGCAGATGGAAGCATGAAGTGGCTCCAAAATCTCCTGATAGCTAGCTGCATTGACCCTGCCCTTGATAAAACACAGTGGACCAACACCAGCAGCTGACATGGCACCACAGACCATCACTGACTGTGGGTACTTGACACTGGACTTCAGGCATTTTGGCATTTCCTTCTGCCCAGTCTTCCTCCAGACTCTGGCACCCTAGATTTCCGAATGACATGCCAAATTTGCTTTCACATCCGAAAAAAAGTACTTTGGACCACTGAGCAACAGTCCAGTGCTGCTTCTCTGTACCCAGGTCAGGCGCTTCTGCCGTGTTTCTGGTTCAAAAGCCACACGCCTGTGCACGGTGGCTCTGGATGTTTCTACTCCAGACTCAGTCCACATGCTTCCGCATGGTCCCCCAAGGTCTGGAATCGGTCCTTCTCTCCACAATCTTCCTCAGGGTCCGGTCACCTCTTCTCATTGTGCAGCGTTTTTTGTGCCACACTTTTTTCCTTCCCACAGACTTCCCACTGAGGTGCCTTGATACAGCACTCTGGGAACAGCCTATTCGTTTTCAGAAATTTCTTTCTGTGTCTTACCCCTCTCGCTTGAGGTGTCAATGATGGCCTTCTGGGTTAACCTCTTACCCATGATTGCGGTTTTGAGTAATGGAACAAGCTGGGAGTTTAATTTACAAGGCCTCAGGAATCCTTTGCAGGTGTTTAGAGTTAATTAGTTGATTCAGATAATTAGGTTAATAGCTCGTTTATAGAAACCTTTTCATGATATGCTAATTTTTTTGAGATAGGTGGAATTTTGGGTTTTGATGAGCTGTATGCCAAAAATCATCTGTATTAAAACATAAAAGACCTGAAATATTTCAGTTGGTGTGCAATGAATATAAAAATATATGAAAGTTTAATTTTTATCATTACATTATGGAAAATAATGAACTTTTATCACAATATGCTAATTTTTTGAGAAGGACCTCAATATAACGAATATAATTAAAACACAAAAAACACTGTAAGTGATCATGCATTCTTAACAAGATTTTTTCTTCAAATCTCTCAAATGTTTGAGGGTAGCATGTTGCTAACTGCTAAACTGGTGTACTATTCTCTAATAAGCACAGAAATACAAGCACTCACACAAATAGTATTAACCAGGGGCACAGACCAGCCCACTCTGATGAAAGAACCTCACCCCCCAAGATTAATTATTGTCAAATCTATTTTGACACAATTAGAGAACTATTATTACATCTCAAATAAATAAAATAAATAAAATGTGTTTTTGCATAATTCTTGATGAGTTTGAAAAAATGACAGCAGTGGTTTACCCAATTGTTATCCAGGCTGTTTCGGGCATGTAGTGCATGTAACATTCTTGCATGTCTGTTCACCCCATTTGTAATTTGCAGCTTTGTGTTAGAAAATGTTAGAAAAACAGCAGCAATGCATAATTCTGTAAAAAAAAAAAAAAAAAAAAACTTTTAAAAACTCGCACTGACGAGGAAGAAAGCCCGTCCATCAGTCCTCAAGTAACGGTAAGACTTTCCATGAGCAAACCGGTTCAAACCCTGAATACTGTCAACCCTAATACCAATTACAAATTACATCTTACATCTTTCAGCATTCTCAGTCGGTCGGTGTTCAAAGTCGTTTGGTGTGCAGTGTCTAAAGAATTTAAGACCAGTACATTTTGTGACTCACAAAGATTAGTCTATTTTTTATTTATTTATTTATTTTTTATATAGGCTTATATACATTTTGTGACTGAGCTGAGCTGATGGCCGGCGATTTACAAACTAGACCTGTTTCCTAATTTCTAGGCCTATTAATTTAAATAACGACTTAACAAATAATAAAAAAATCACAAACATGACATTTCTGAGTAAAGTAATTTTATACCCTTTAGTTATATCTAATTTGGCATTTTCAATTAATACATGCTTCTGATTATGAGGCCTATTAATATTATAAGTTACTTTTATTATTAAAATTAATATTACAATTAATTTGCCCCCAAATAATTTCATAGCGCATGACTGCATAACTGACGTTGTGAGGATAATAAAGATTAGGCTAGCTTACTTCTTACTGAAAATGTTTTTAAAAAGGTCTTTTTTAAAAGAGGTTTATTATGCAATAAATTATAGACCTTTAATTAAAATTATTAACGCTGCAATCATCAATGAAAAAGCTTTAATTTCAAGCACTGACTTAACCCGTAAATTATCGTTCCATGTGTGTACGGAACACGACTCACTCCTGAAGTTGCCATGAATGGCAGCATGATAACCATAGAACCGTTGTGGCATCTCGGAAAGAATGGAGGCCTGCAGATTAACTAGTTTTGTGTTAGCTGCTGTTGACAAAACAAACATTATACTGCAAAGACAATGCGAATTTAGCTGTAGTGTATACGAGGCTTATGTGTGACATTCAGTAGAAACATAAATTCAGTAGAAACAATACAAAGACGTAAAATAGAGACCTCATTTTTTAATTTTGTGATTATTACAGCATCAAATGAGAGCACATGCACCTGACAGAGGACGCGGTTAGATCTGGAACGAGCTTAACAATAGCACACAAACACATGACGCATTAATAATAATAATAATAATAATGATAATAATGCTTACTCTATAGAAAAGCGCAAGTCAGGCAAAGGTGCAAAACTAATTAAAATGAACTGCTGCACCTTTTTTTATATAAATAAATATTTTAACAACACGCTGCATTAGCTTTGACCGTTGAGCTCTGGTCAAGCAACTGACGAAAATAGTGAATGTTTTTATTACCTACAGCAGAGTTTCTGGTGTGTTTTTCTGTGAGTTGGTCAGTGAGACTTTTGCAGGAACAACTTTGGCATCGGGAGCGCACCTTATGCTGTACGTTTGCTCACCAGATTTTATAACAGCCGGGGAGGGATGACTGATGAGTGTGAAATGAGCTTAAATAAGTTGTATAAATATTTGTCTGGATCTTAAAGCGAACATTCTCCTTCATCTAGTAACTATTCATAGGTATATAAAAGACTAAAATTAAATGCCTCAGCTTCAGATCAAGTGTTTACAAGGCAATCACACACATTGCATAGGCTAAGTGAAAGTAGCCCTTGCACAGATAATGCTATGGTCATGCTTGAATTCAACCCCCTGAATGTGATTTAATTAATTAATGTTTGATCTGAGTGGAATATGAAACAATATCATTTAATGACCTTTCATAATTGCTATGACACTGATGGGACAGGGTGATTGGTTTGAAGGTCTCTTTTCCTTCTGCTGTTCCCAGATGGTCTCTCCATGCCTGTTTTGTTTGCATATCTGGGCATTATGGTGAGTGGTGCTTGGTTAACACTGATGGTTTTGACAGGTAGGGCTGTATCAGCAGAAACACAGGCCATAAATCGCCCTGGTTTCAGATTCCGCAAGGGACTATAAATGAACCTGGTCACCCAAGATGGAAACATTGCACACACTGCTATAAAGCATTAAGAAAATCAAATTATATACAGTACATCAGTAGAAATTAATATGTTTAATATTTTGCTTCACTTGATAAATTAACTAAGGTCATCCACATTTTGAACAATAATGCTGGAATAAAATCAAAATAAATTTGTAGCAGTAAATAAATAACAATATACACAATAAGTACTCTATAGTACACATAAAAAGAAAAAAAAAGAAAAAAATCTTGTCATTTTCTATGGCATTATTCATATACATTTCAAAAGGTAATTCTATCTTGAATGCATTAGACAAACATAAAGATGGGATGCTGTTTGCTTTTGTCTTTCAGACCATGGTGGTTAATTTGTAACTCTGATCTGCTTTTCGCTCCACAGTAGCTTACAAAAAGGATCCATATGTCCTTTTCCTGTAAATCCAATCCCAGCATCCGATTCTTGGTTTAGATAACAGCTCTCCAGATTGGGACTCAGCTTGTGGTAAAGGGGTTGGGAAGACCCCCCCCCCCCCCCCCACCACACACACACACTAAAACACACTCAAAGCACAATGATGCACATGCTCCAGAACTGAACTGCCACCACACTTCACCGAGTCTTTGTCAACAAACCAACAAAACATCTGTCATTTTTATTTGCCACGTTTTGGCGAGTTTTATGCTTCAACTTAACGTTATTTCACAGTGCAACAATCACCACCTGGTGGTTGCTCAACCTTTTAATTTTTGAACAGGGACTTGTTAAGAAGACAAATAGAAGGAAACCACTGCTGCATGTCTCTAGCCTTTCATCAGTGCTGAGGCCACAGACTTCACATCAAGAGCACAAAAAGTACCCTTATTTTTTCTTGGGGGTGCAGGGGGCTGGACCCCAGGGAGAAATGTTTTTTTTTTTTTTTTTTTTTTATCTAAACAGCACCAAAGCATTCTGGTTACTTAGAGAAGAGCAGCATTTTTATATTTTCTAGAGAACTTCTGTGGTCAGTTTACAGCATATAGAGAAAAAACCCCTATATTATACTTTGCAAAAGTATATATTGCGCAATATTTACTTTATATACACTCAAAATATATTTAGGCCTAAATGTAGGATTCATGTTTTTGAATTGTATAGCCTATAAATTCGCCATTAATTTGGATTACACAGTTTAACATAAAGAAACTTATAAACTTGCCATATTTTAACCATGTTTATACTGAATAAATATTAATAATAAATAACTGTCTTGACAAAGAACAGATTTATGCTGAATTAATTATTTTTAAGTATGGTTATTTTATAGTATGGTTATTTAAACAAAATCAAATACATGCAAATAGTTACTAATAAATTAAGCCATTAAATATTATGTTTCTTAACTGTGTCATTTATGAATGGGGGAAAAATGCATCACATTATATTTATTGGTTTATTTTTGTTAAAAATGTACAATCCAAATACAATTCAAATACATAAATCTAAAAATTTAGGCTTAAATAATGTTTGAGTATAGTCTAATTTTAACCATATGCACAAATGGTCAAAACATATCAAGGAAAATAAAAATAATAAAAAAAAAAACAGATAAATAACATTATATGGTAAATAATATTTATATGAATACATTTTATATATAGTATATTAATTCATAAATAGCAATATGTAAAATAATATATAAATAGCAATATAAAAATCCAATGCAATGGAATTTCCATAAACATTCTGTAAAATACGAATTTAGCCTCAGTAAATGTAGACACTTATCTATATGGCAACTGTGAAAAAGTGACTGCCCCATAAATCAACTAAATTTGTATTGTTAATTAAATTTAGGTGGCTGAACACAGGCAGGCTTTTCTGCTGAGTTTAAATATCAGTTTGGAAAATGTTAGAAAGTTATTTCAAAGGTTCTTGGACTCAATTGAACCACAATATGTCATTACCTTCAAATGGAGGAGGCTTAGAGTGGTGGTGAACACACACAAAAGTGGCCAACATGCCAAAATTTCTCCAAAGGCATCGCGGCACCTCCTCTGGGAAGTTTCAAATAAATCCCAGAATATGTTTTTAAAGAACTGCAGATATCTCTAGCATCAGCTATAAGGTCAATGTTCACGACTTCTAAAGGGAACAATAAGAAGAGTTGCAAAACGAGATCCACTGCTTGCCAAGAAGAACATCAGAACTCATCTCATGGTTGCACCTGGATGAATTCTGGGAAAATATTCTATGAATATATGAGTACAGCTAATACTGCAAGAACAGTATACACTGTAACGGATTTTTGTAATTTGAACAGTATTTTACTGTAATATGTACAGTATAATACTGTTAAATGTGCCAACAGTATAATACTGTAAATAGCAAAGGATTATGGGAAAATATATGTTTAGTACTGTAATTATTCTCTACTGTAAATCGATTTACAGTAGCGACAATGCCCGCGAAAAAACTGACCAATGACAACGGAGAATTCTTTTCAAGTTTTTTTTTTCGGTTGGTTGGGACAACTGAGGAAAGACTCAACAAAAAGGTTAGTATTGTTTCTGTAATTATTTTATGTAAAACCGAGATATTTTCAAATGCAGTCATTTATTAACAGCAACCTAACACGAACCAGTGTTGCAAATTGAGTGAGTTGTTAATGTGAGGACAATATTCCTGTCGTCAAGAGACTTTTTTTCTGCCTGTTTTTCAAGGCGTGAGGTAATGTTACAATTTTTACTGCCGTCATCATTATGACAACTTCAACGGGGTGAATAAACTTTACATTGACTGATATTTAGTGACACAGAAACAAAATAAGCCTTTTTTTAATGCTCCTCTGCCTCTTTAATGTAAATTAGCTAAGCAGGAGGACTCTGTGGAAACTTTACGTTAACCGCAAAATATATTGAATGACGAAAAGAAAAGTGAGGCAACACTAAAGATAGAGGTTGTATTATAACAGTATTTTGAAGTGAATATTTTGTTTTCATTTAAAGTATTTTCCTGCTAGAACCGCGGAACGTCGGAGGTGTCTTGGAGTTATTTTCTGGCGGTTACCGTCATCTGAGGAAACTGGTAAGCTAACATCAATTCAATGAGGAAAAGATCTTAACAATACCACTCTTATATGACTAATAGTTAGTGAGACAGAAAAAAAGAGAGCTTTTTTAATGTTCCTCTGCCTCTTTAATGTAAATTAGCTTAGCAGGAGGACTCTGTGGAAACTTTACGTTAACAGCAAACTATCTTGAAGTACGAAAAGAAAAGTGAGGCAACACTAAAGACCAGGGTGCGATTTGTGAAATAAACATTGGGGGTGCTTTTGAAAATTTTTATGAAATGTTTTTAATACGACGGAAATTGTATTTAGTGTGATCTCAGTTTAATAAAAACATTGTAAGCCTACGTTAGGCCTATTAATTGTAATGATTTAATGTCCACGGTTATTCAAACAACAAATTACATAGAGAAAGCGAGCAAAGAACACAACGGAGCTTTTTGAAACTCCGAATCAATTAAACCAGTGATTCTCCACCACATTCCTGGAGGACCAACAACACTGCACATTTTGCATGTCTCCTTTGTCTGACACACCCATTTTAAGTCTGTGAGTCTCTACTGATGAGCAGGTGACCTGAATCAGGTGTGTTGGATTAAGGAGACATGCAAAATATGCAGTGATGCGGGTCCTCCAGGAATGTGGTTTAGAACCACTGAGTTAAACCATTGTGTCGCAAAATGATTCACTGTTTCGAAGCTCTCCAATCGGATCGCGTATCGCGAATCATTTGATTCAGATCTGGACGTCAGAGCGTGTATCGCGAATCCTTTGATTCAGAACGGGACTTCAAAGTTTCATTATGATCTGTCTACAATGTATAATTAATTATTTATTTATATAGTACATATTGCTTTTATTAACATCAAAGTGCATACAGCACCATGTTATGACTGTTGGGAAATCAGTGGTTTGATAAATGTGTTTTTTCTTATGCTTGCAGGTTCATTCTGAGAATAAACCCTGATGGCACCAAAATCAAAATCACAGATCAGCCGGGCATCTGGAAAAAGGATGCAGAGAAAAATCGCCAGCCTGAATCCCCTTGTGGCATCTTTCATCAGAGAGCTTGTTGAATTCGATTGGCAAAATTATTGAAAGAAAACACGACTAAAACATGTTTTTACTGTTTGATTTTTGTAATGGCTTATTTATGGAGACAGATTAGTCTCAAATATAATTCACGCAAAAAACACGATTCACACATGCGTAAACAATTTCACATGCATGAAACCTAATTCACGTACAC
The DNA here is from genome assembly GCF_018340385.1 of Cyprinus carpio. NCBI lineage: Eukaryota > Metazoa > Chordata > Actinopteri > Cypriniformes > Cyprinidae > Cyprinus > Cyprinus carpio. The sequence continues at coordinate 5,832,135 of NC_056581.1, read as the reverse complement.
ACAAAAAAAATTCACGTGCGTGAAAAAAAATATATATTCACAAAAAGCAATTCACTTGCGCAAAATAAAATTATATATTCATAAAATACATTTCACAAATGCAAAACACAATTCGTAGATATACAACTGTGCACAAAAACCTTTGAATGTTTAAAATGTACGAGTGTCGGAATGTACAAATCGTCATTTACTACGAATCCACTCGGATTTGTGTGTGTGTGTTTTTGAGACTTTCCTGGCAGAGCTCTCTTCCCACGTGGGTCTGTCGTACTCTTTAGCCAATCAGATGCGAGTTTACCATTCAAACCAATCATATCATAAGCCACCGAGAGTGCATTCAAGGAGCACGATTCTGCGCACCTTTTGCGCAATATGGATTAATTAGAAACGGAAATTAAGCCTTTACATCAGTAATCCCATAGACAGTAAAAGAAATGGACACAGCGACCCAATTGGAACTCAATTGAGACAAGTGAAGCCCATTTTTAGCGATTTTTAGAAATTCCGTTTCTGACACGCAGACTCAAACTAAGCTTGATGACGTCAGCAACCTGTCTGACAGATGTAAATCTTCTAGTAGCTGTGCGTGCAAACTGCCATCGTTAATCTTGCAGAGACGGCGAGCTTGAGCGGGGAGTTCTTTGGCGTGACTGAGCAGGAGTAAGTATTCTGATTAATTATTTTGTATAGTATTTTAAAATGTAATGCCAGGGCTTCTATGGGCTTCTCTCTTGACGTCTCCCCGATTGCCTGCGAGCTTCTGAATGCACTCTCGGTGGCTTATGATATGATTGGTTGAATGGTAAGCTCGCATCTGATTGGCTAAAGAGTATGACAGACCCACGTGGGAAGAGAGCTCTACCAGGATAGTCTTAAAACACACACACAAATCCGAGTGGATTCGTAGTAAATGACGATTTGTACATTCAGACACTCGTACATTTTAAACATTCAAAGGTTTTTGCGCACAGTTGTATATCTACGAATTGTGTTTTGCATTTGTGAAATGTATTTTATGAATATATAATTTTATTTTGCGCATGTGAATTGCTTTTTGTGAATATATATTTTTTTTCACGCACGTGAATTTTTTTTGTGTGTACGTGGATTAGGTTTCATGCATGTGTGAAATTGTTTACGCATGTGTGAATCATGTTTTTTGCGTGAATTATATTTGAGACTAATCTGTCTCCATACTTATTCTGCTTTTCAGCATGTTTATATTTTTAGCCATGTTACAAATACAAAGAATGAATTCAAACACATTTGTAGAATGTACTTTTTAAAGTAAATGTTAAATAATGAAATAGTTAAACAATGAAATAGCACATTTTAATGACAAATGTTCATGAGAACTTATGAACTTGTTAAATGTTAAACTTGTAACATTTGTTAAATGTTAATTTGTTGAACTTGTTAAATGTTAAACAATGAAACAGCATATTTTAATGACAAATATTCATGAGAACTTATGAATTTTTTGGGGAGTAAAAAACTTATAGTTTACAGCTAGTGGTTTTTCATTCGTTAAACATCAGTTACACCTGTTGTTAATTTCATTAATTGGTTTGTCTTTTTATACTCTGTGTTTGGTTTTGTTGCTTTGTTTTTGGAGTATTTTGAGTTCTATGTTAAATAAAACTTTGACTGCTGCGATTAGATCCGTTTCATCAACTTTATTGCAACCTTACCTGTGACATGTAGATTAAAATTAAATTAATTTTGTAATAATAAAGTAAATGAAGCTAAACTCAAATCTACAAAAAAAGTCTAATTAAATAAAAATACAGTACTTGTACTGTAAATGAAAAAACAGTACTCATACTGTAAATAATAATACAATATACAGTATTATTACTGTATATTAAAATACAGTACTTGTACAGTATGCATTATTATTACTGTAATTGAAATTACAGTAATGATACTGTAACAGTATGCATTATTATTACTGTAAATGAAATTACAGTAATAATACTGTAAACAATTTTACAGTATCTTACTGGCATCCAGCTGCCATTGAAAAGTCAATAAATAAACATAAACAAAATAACATATCACAGTAGCCTGTCTAGTGAAACATATAGTGATAGCTTGATTCTCTGCTGATGTTTAGCTGCCTTGGGACACTGGATTAGTTGTTATTACTGCAGGAAGCATAAGTTCTGTTGAATATCAGGTCATTTTTATGGAGAATATCCATCCATCTCTGTGTAAGCTGAAGCTTAAGTGTAACTGGGTGATGCAGCCAGAAAACAAATCATAACGCAGAAGCAGTTGCATGAAAGGAAACAAGAATGCATGTTTTGGAGTAGCTTAGTCATGTTCTGACCAGTGACCAATGGTGCTCTGCAGTATCTGTCTGTGTGTGTGTGTGTGTGTGTGTGTGTGTGTGTGTGTGTGTGTAGTATATGAAATGAACCAAAACAATTAAATGTGAACACTTTTCTAATTTTTAGGTTCATGATAAACACATTTTTACTATATGCTATAGTATATATATATATTATATTATCTAATATATTATATAAAGGAGTATATAGAATGCAGAACACCATTGCACAATTGTACTTGTTATTCCTAAGTACAGTATATTGGTTTTCTTAGACATTAAGGTCACATACTTTAAAACAGTAATAACAATCATTATCAAAGAAGCCCTGGATTTATTTTGATGTTACCTTGTTATCATGATGTAAGCCCCCAGCAGATATCTAACTATAATGTCAGCATGTGAAGCAGCAAAAAGAAGGATACACACTGTCACCAGAAGTGAGAAAAGCAGTCTACATGGGACAAGGGCAGCTGCCCGCATCATAACTCACAGGGCATTAATTGTTTCACTGCTGTCAGCAGGATTGTCTCTCTTCGTTTGAACCCTAGCCAGGGAGCAGCCCATCAGCCAAATTGGGATGTAGGTGTGTAAGTAAGAGTTCCAGGGGAATAATGTTTTCGCAATACAGACTAGGTGTCAAACTCAATTTCTGAAAAAAAAGTGCTGCGGCCCCAGGCCAGAACTCTCAGCCTTTGGTAATATTCACAGCCAGCGACTTGAAAATGTGCAACTGACAATATACCTACTTACGGAATGAAACCTTGCCTCAAAAACTGATCAGAAAAAGTTTTTAGTGTTCAAAAAAAAAAAAGAAAATTACAATATTCCATTCTTGCTTACAAAAAAAAAAAAAAACTGGCAAAATAATATATTTACATTGAAGTAGCAATACTGGGGCCAGAACATCATCAACATTCATAGAGCCCTACAACCATTCTGAATAGCAAGCATTCTATTAATATAACAAAAAAAAAAAAAAAAAAAAAAAAAAACACACTCAAAAAAATAATAATTCCAAAAATGAAAATTTACTCACCATCAGGCAACCTAAGATGTAGATGAGTTTATTTCTTCATTGGAACAGGTTTGGAGAAATGGGCGCTGTCAGAGCCCAAACAGCTGATAAAATCAACACAATGATCCATGCATAATCCATGCAACTCCCGTCCATCTATTAATGCCTTGAAGTGAAAAGCTGTGTATATAATAAACAAATCCATCAAGACATTTTTGACATCAAACCATTGCTTCTGGCTAAAATACAAGTCTATCCATAATATTGCTTTCACAGTGAAAAAGTTATCTCATCTGAACCAGAAGAGACATATGCACAGATCAAGCAATGTTACAAGTGAAAGCAGAAACAGTTCCAAAGTTTTAAACAAATATGTTGGTGGCTTTTGATGTGAGAGGACAACAGGGAATGGACTTTTTCACTGGAGGAAGTGTTATTATGGATTATGGTTTTTTTTTTTTTTTTTGGGGGGGGGGGCATTAAAGAAGATTAAAACTTCAGTTTAAAGTCAAAATGTCTCAATGTTTAATGTTTCTTAGAGACACACAATTTTTACCTGCATGATGCCCCTGAGGTTGAGTAACTTTTCAGCAATTTTTCTCTTTTTTTTCTTTAAGCAGCAGCATTAGCAGTGATGAGGACATCTACCAAAACCACACAAAAAAATATTTGTGAGTCCTGAGGTGGATAAACCACCGTGTAGTCAGGAACCACTTTCTTCCCCCCCTCATGCATGACCCTTTGCTGAACTGTTTCTTAAAGACTGGCAGCTGTCTGGCCTCGATTTCAGGCAATGTACAATTGCTGAGACTCAGGGCACAGGGATAAGCTGTTCTTTTTAAAGTCAGGCTGGAAATGTTAGAAACACAAGCCTCTTTCCTCCTTCCTGGCAACTACATTTTCAAGTTCAGCCCAGTCACATATTATTATAATATAAAATATAAATATATATAAGATGGTCAGCTTCTTGGTTATTGGCTTTGCTCAATCAGTTAACAGCCTGTGAGAGGGTTACGATGACTTTTGTTAACAGGCTTGTTAGTTTGAAGGGGAACCACTTTGATGGACAGAAATTGCAGAGTTGCGCTAATTGATGAAGCAGGAAATAGCAGTGCCACTCAAATGTTTTCCTTGCAAGGAGGACAACCACAGCCAATCAGATTCCAATCCTATGTGAAACGCCCATAATTGATAAGATTGTCCCCATAGTGGAATTCATAACAGTACTGTCATCAGAACCTCGGGGCCTTTAGGTGTATTCTGTATCAAATAACGTCTGAAAAAAAAAATCATGACATATTTATCTATATGTATATATATATAATAATAATAAATAATAATGTCAGGAAACAAGAGAGGAGCTGATAACAGCATGTATTCTGTGATAGGCATAGTCGTTTATTTAGCGACTTACTCATTTTAAAAAACTAAGATGCCTTCGCAGTTAATGTTTAGTCCTAAGTATGTTCATATATTAATGTTATACTAAAGTGAAATCAAATGCATGAGGGAAATTTATGAGGGAACACATGGCGGCTAAATGCTAATTATCTTATCGGCTGTAGCCTACTTGGGACCAAACTACAAAGCTGTTTCCCAGGTATAAGCTGTGTGTTTACAGGAAAAAAATAATAAAATGCAATTACTGCAATTTTATTCTGTTTTATTCTTATTCTTCCTGATATTTGTTCTGAAGATTCCTAATAAGTTTTGTTCGGGATGTTAAACTACTTTAGGAGCCCTAAGGACTGCCATGGTGAAAAAATTATTTGAAACCTCCTTGTGAAATTGCTAGAGTATGCTATGGGTCAGTGTTTTGATTGCAGAAAGAAGAAGAGTTCGACAAAGGATAACTAACACATAAATAAAACAACTCCAGGTATGTGTTCTGATTGAGGATATCACAATGCAAAATGGTGTTTAAAATCTTCTAAAAAGTCTATGTTGAATGTAAAGAGACCCTTTGTTAATTAATTTACTTGGGGAAAAAATGGGCAAAACTAAAATATAAGTACATAAACCGATTCATCGATTAATCGTAAAAATAATCGATCGATTAATCGATTATCAAAATAATCGTTAGTTGCAGCCCTAAACTCAACTACAGTGACCACCAGGTTCTTGGTCACCACTCAAACCACAGCCCTTCTCCATCAGTTGCTTAGTTTGGTCTGAAGGCCAGCTCTAGAAAGAGTCCTTGTTGTTTCAAACATCTTCCATTAAGGGTAACAGAGACTACATGCTTCTGTGACCCTTCAATGAAGCAGATTTTTTTTTCTGAACTCTTCCACAGATGTTTCTGAGCTTTACAGGCAGTTCTTTTTGACCTTCAGTGCTTGTTTTTTGTGCTCTGATATGCATTCCAAACAGCTGTTAGACCTTTTATTAAGATGTGTGTGCCATCCCAAATCATATCCATTCAATTGCATTTGCCACAAGTTGGAACTTCACTTGAAATGTAGCAACATCTACAAGCAAAATAAATGCTCCGAGCTAAAATTTCAACTGTCCCAGATAAGGGCTATGCATACTTATGCAATGGAATCATTTTATTTTGTGTATTTTTAATACATTTTGCAAAGATGTTAAAAAAAGTTTTTTTTTTTTTTTTTTTTTTTTAGTAGTATGGTGTATGGAGTGGTTGATATTGTGGGGGTTAAAAGCAGTTTAACATACGCAGCAACAAAACAAAACGTGATCAAAAAAAGGGGCACTTCATTCGCAAGGCACTGTATACATACATACACATCTATACATATACATACAGTACATTAACAAAAATGAAGTTAAGACTCTTAAGAATACGACTTATAGCCTACTGAATAAACATCCTAAGGTAAGGCTAAATAGCAGTCCCAAACGGTACAAATACAGTTAAGTTGGTATGAGGCAACCGCACAGTCATTAAACATATAAAACTGAAACAAAGTGAAAATAACATGGTATAACATTGCTTTATGAATTATTCCACGAACACCAGAACGGAACCAAAAAAAGAGCTGGGTCGTTTCTAATTGTTCTTATGTCATTCGATCTAACATAGATTGTTGTGTCACCCACTAGTTTTCCTGAGGAAATGTCGAGTGAGAGTGAAATGTGAGGGGAAGAGATTGCTTGCTGGAGATGTCAGTTCGCCAGAAGAGGGCATTCGGATTCTGTCTGATAAAGTTATGGTGCGACAGGCGGTTGTGGTTAACCACTCACAATCCTGCTGCATCTCTGTACTGTCGGGAACTGTACAGGAGAGGAGAAACATTCCCGATGGAGTGGAGTACACTTCCAAACAGTATTCTACGAGTGCAGTAATTTTGGACTGCATTGAAATCTTCTAAAGACAATAATTTCATTGATATTATAATATTCCACGGATTTATCTACGGTAAGCATCATCCGTTCGGGAAAGACAGTATTTGCGCAGTATGCTTCGATGGAATATGATGAGACGGAAGGGGATACCTGCTGGGATTTCCATAAGTTTGACTTGTGCTAGATAACTTGGATTTGGAATCACGCTTCTTCGGCTCTGTTTGTGACTTAAAAGTATAATTTTAGGATTTAAAAAATGGATTATTTCTGTTCGAGTGGATGTTTATGACGATAATTTTGTTTTGTGGGGAATTGAAAGATATGGTCAGTGCAGTGGTCAGTCAGGAGAGACTGAAGATTTCCCGCGCCTGCTCTGCGGTGGAGGACTACAGGCGGCTGCTTGTGGAAGAACCGAACCATCTGAGGAGAGCGCGTGCCATGCCGTTTCGGGTCTCGAGCGGTAGAAAGCTGTAAAACCTGTGGCCAGGAGTGAACTGAGACGCGGCTATGGGTAAGTTTGCGTATTCCCATCGGCCTTAAGTGAGCATCCAAAAACACAGTGAATTTTCTGCAGTTTTATTCATGTTACAGTGCAATGTTAGTTGTCTTCAAACGGTGTCGATGCAGTAAAACTAAGAGATTGCCTGTGCTTTGATAAGAATAAAATGTCCATACATGTCGATGTATGTATTCCTATGATGCTCTCTTTAATTTGTATGCATCGATTTATTTTGCATTTGAGAATCACATATATTTCTTGCTCAAATCTGACCATGCCCTCACTTCAGCTCACAGTGGTATCTGTTGAGGTACAGTCAAGTGTATACTGACTGTTCATTTATTCGCTGGGCATTTATTCATTATTTATTTTTTATTTATTTATTTATTTATAAATAAACTGATTTTTGTCATAATGATATCTAATGATCATTGTACTACACCAAAAAACACATGTATGAATATTTAATTTAATATTTATGCTACTACTAATATACAACTGTAAAATGTTTCAAACGCGATTCTAAAGCATTAATGCTGTTATTCATGTCATCATGTTTGTGCAGATCTGTTTTTTCATCAAATGGTAGCAAATTCATTGTCAATCTGTGGTTTGGACTATAGATATTAGGTCTAATTTGTTAAACTGCGTATTTCTCATTTGAGAATGGTTCTTATCTACAAAGTTGAGTGTCTATACCCATAAATGCTTGAGGGCTTCAATTGTGATCCACCAAGTGATGTCATTCATCCAATTACCTGTCAACCAATTAAGTTGAAAAGTGTGAATATTGGTAAAAATATCGGTCAGGCTTATGTCGGTTCTTCATCTTCTATCCAATGATTTAAAGAGCAGACTGATGCCAACTCATTGATTAACACTGGAATGCTTATTGAACCTCATTTTTGGCAGCAAAGGCACTTTCTCAGAAGTGTGTCGGTCGTGCATTATTGATAGTGTGGAGTTCGCACACAGATTTCTTTCGTAGATTTCAGACTCTGCATGTGATGTTGGAAAAGGTGCACATTATGTGCATGCATTGTGGTATGTATGCACATTTTTTACAATGTAAGTGTGCATACAATGCCGAAGTGCCCTAATGAATTGTTGTTCAGTTTTCATAATTAGTTGTTGAGCAACCCTGAGCTATTTCTTCATCATCAAAAGGAAGGCGAAGCCATGGAGATTTTATTATTGACCAGAAAACCAAGAGGAACACAATCAGTATATGCATTGCATTAGTGTTAACAATGTCTGTGACTTTAGATGTTAATCTGTGTTTAATTTTGCATTTATTAAAGGATGCGTATTAGTTTTATTCCTTACATGTTTCTCATAATTTTTAGACTCATTATTTAACTAAGCACTGTTATTAACTAAGACGCAGACCTTCTCACGGCCACATTAGAGTACTTGATTATAGATATACTTTCAATCATTTTACAGGGGCTATTTGACAGATATGTGACCTGCTCTAATTGTTATTTGTTTGAGGGATGTGCAGCAAGATGGCCTTCCACGGCTCATAAAAAGATGAGCGTATGCTTGCTGCCTTGGGAGCACTGTAGGGAAGATCTGACAGCAAACATAAATAACCAAACCAAATGTTGGCCAAGGAAACAAGCTTTTGGAGCGTCGCTGTGAAGGGATGTAGGCCATGTGCAAGAGTACAAATTCAGTTTTACATCCAGAGGAAAAAAAGTGTAATTGCATCATGAATTAAGAAAAAGTAGCAGTGCAAGTTTTCTACAAATTCATTTTTTATTAGACTTTGCTTAGTAACTATATCAGCATCATTTCATTAGCAAATGTCATTAAGCTGATACAGTCTGATTGTCTGGTTAGTATGAATGGGAGACAGTGACGTAAGAAACGTAAATTACTTTATTGTATGTACACAGCATGCTTTGCATCAGTTGTTGGCAAATGGGACACTCATGGATATCAGCACCTCGTTCTTTGTTTTTGTGATTGTTATTAATCACAGTCAGTGGATCCCAAATCATGTGTTTGAACAATGATGTCAAATAAAGACATATAAGAATGTCATTGTAATAAATAAGAAAATAGCAAAAACCATTTTTTGGAAAGGAAATGATGGAACTGTTAATTAAAACATTTGACAAAAGGACGTTTGTTAGATTTACATCATAGGTCTTCAACCCTGCTCCTGGGGACCCCACTGTCTGCAGAGTTCCACTCCAACCCTAATCAAACTGATCAAGGTCTTCAGGATCACTTGAAAAGTCACATGCCAGGTGTGCTGAAGCAGGTTGGAAATAAACTTTGCAGGACAGGGGGTCCCCCAGGAGCAAGGTTTAAGACCTATGTTCTACATGATATGATAACAATAGATGAGCTTTACAAAATGAATCAGAAAGTGTCTAAATAACTGTCTTATCAACTTGGCCAAAAACTTAACAGGCGTGTTGATGGCTAAGAAAAGTGTAGGTAATTCTGAGATCTACCACCATTCATTGTTTAGAAGAGGGTTGATATTTTTGTTGTCGATGCAGTGATTTCATTTGTAGGTGTAATGGTAAGTGCATTTACTGTAGGCCATGGTATAATTACAATCACCAAAGCAGGAGGTGGCATTAATAAAGGTTCATTACCCGACTTTGTTCTGATAAGCCATAAATGTCATTAAATAGAGTACCTTATAACATAATATTCTTCTCTTCAACTCAGAGAACATCTGCGCAAAAATTACTGTAACATAGACACTGATTCATCTAAACTGCTCTTTTCATACGCATGGTTTTTTAAATGTTTGGATGGGTCTGCAGTGATTTTGCTTTCATATTGGATATTTCATAACCCACTTTCATGACTGTCTTAGAGACAATATTAATGTCATAGCTACATTCTTCATCTCATACAGACACAAATTGCGTATGAACTAATTTCAGAATGTTAATTCTAGGAAGCTTTGTAAAAGTTTATGATCTAGAGAATTGATATTGAATTGAACCCCCCCCCCTTTTTGTCTGTCTTACAAGCAACAGCATAGGAATGAAGGCCAGCAAAGACACAGCACAAATCAGTATAAAATCCCATTATACTGGAAAAATGTCCAGGCTTTGGTCAAGACCTTCACAAAAAGATTCAGTGTATTGTACCCAGACCTCTAACCTCTTGCGCCAATGTTTAGTCGGGAACTCCACTGCTGATATAATGCTTCGCTTCATCCCCCAAGTCCCCCCATTTATTTTGACAAAAACAACACCCGGCTTTCCTTTGGTGTATGAAGACAAAAGCTGAACAAAGGTGGTAGCAGAGTCACTGAACATCCTGGCAAATATAACTGATTGGTTGACTGACAATCATTTTATATTATAATTAGGGACTATTAGGATGGCCGTTGAATATCTCTCAGGACATTTCCTTCATACTATAGTGGGCTTATGTCCAAGCTTATTGGAAGACTGGCTTGCTCTGAATAGCATGTTCGCCATTGCCAGAGAGAAGAATTAAACACCGTGGCATTTATGGATTGATTTGCACCAATCTCCACTGTTAATTGGGTCCCTGTGTGGTATCATATTGCTGTATAAATGTAATAGTTTCAAAGGGTTTATAATCACGGAACCAATTACAACAATATTTCTTCTCTCATTAGTTGTCTTAATCTCTGTTTTTGAAACTGCTCAACAATTATGGGGCTGGGTATTGTCAACTACCTCACAATATGATGCACATCATATTGAACATTTCATAATTCAACACCACGTCGCAATGCAATCACAGCGTCCTAATGGATCACAATTGGATTTGCCGCCAAAAAAAGTGAGAGAGATAATCTGTCAGGATGAGTGAATATGCTGTATGTGTTTCAAACTCTATTGCTGTTTGACTTACTTTTGCCCAGTATTGTGTCTAATACTGTATGTACATATTAAATACAAGTTGAATTAAATAAATCCCTTTTTAAGTAACATTATTTAGATAATATGCTATTGATTTGTGTATTAGTAATATCAGGAAGTAAGTAGTTTCTTGACTGTTTTCTTTTTTCTTTTTCCATTTTAGGCTTTGCCATGAGGCACCGTGATGGTTCATGGTGCCACTGCTAATGCAGGCATGGCTGTCTGCCACCCCTTGCTTTGGTGAACGTCCTTGCCCCCGGAGCTGTCGATGTGATGGCAAAATTGTATACTGTGAGTCTAGCGCATTCCGTGATGTTCCCAAGAACCTCTCAGGCGGCTGTCAAGGCCTGTCCCTGCGGTATATAACAGCTTAGCAAGCTGAAGGCTGGCCATTTGTTGGCCTCAACCAGCTCATTTGGCTGTACCTCGACGACACAGGTCAACTCACATTGCCTAAGGTAGATGCACTTGCTTTTCAAGGGATACGGAGGCTCAAAGAGCTAATATTGAGCTCCAACAAGATTACACTGCTGCATAACACCACATTTCACCTGGTACCAAACTTGAGGAACCTGGACCTTTCCTATAACAAGCTACAAGCTCTACAACCAGGGCAGTTCCAGGGACTGCGCAAGCTACTCAGCTTGCACATGCGCTCCAAACTCCCTTAAGAATCTTCCCTCTCGCCTTTTCAAGCCTGCCGTAATCTTGAATTCCTTGACCTTGGCTACAAACGTCTGGCGCAGCATCACTCGCAATTCAATGTCTGGCCTGATGAAAACAAATCAGCATAATAATCATAACAACCACTCCAAAATCAACTTTTTCAACTTTCCACGCTTCTATAACTTACGTGCTCTTTACCTCCAGTGGAACCGCATTAGGACCATATGAGTGAAGGCCTTACGTGGACCTGGACGTCATTGCAGAAGCTAGACCTTTCAGGAAATGACCTGCAGGAGATAGATGCAGAAGTGTACCGGGCCATGCCAAATCTGCAGACGCTTAACCTGGATTCAAACAAGCTTGTCAATGTGTCTCAAGAAGCGTGGGATGCCTGGACCTCTATGACTGCAATTAGTCTGGCAGGAAACATGTGGGACTGTGGACCAGTTGTGTGTCCACTGGTGGCCTGGCTGCGAATCCTTCCATGGAAACAAAGAAAATAATATGATTTGTGCATCACCCAAAGAAGTTCAAGGGGAGAAGGTTATGGATGCAGTTGACGCCAGTGGAGTTTGCAGGGGTGCCCCTGCTACGCCATCAAACCGTAATTTTTCCCTCTACCTCTTTTGTGGCCTTTGCCCAGACCCCTGCCAGTTCTTCATCCCGATTATCAAATCTGGAGACAGCAGAAGGGGCCAGGGGACGTCCTTGGAAGGCACCACCTCTTCAGCACCTTCTCAGCCTGCTGTCCCACCACCTGAGCAAGACTTTGAACCGGTGTCATTCCACAAGATAGTGGCAGGAAGTGTTGCCCTCTTCCTGTCAGTTGCCATGATCCTCCTGGTAATTTATGTCTCATGGGAAGCGCTATCCAAGCAGTGTTAAGCAGCTACAAGAAAAATCTCGGCTGCTGCTCGCAAACGTCGGAAAAAAATCACGGGAGACAGAGACGCACACTCAGCACACCATTGCAGGAGTACTATGTGGATATACAAGCCTAATAACACAGAGGGCAAGGATTGTGCTGGTCAATGGTACTGGACCATGCACCTACACCATATCTGGCTCCAGAGAATGTGAGGTAAGACTCCAAACAACTTATATTCCATTATTTAGGTGTGAAGAGAAGTCAGTTTTTTAACTGCTTTAAGAAATTCCTTCTGTTCTTGTGCTGTTTCGGTTCAATATTGAGAGATTTTTGTTGGATAAAAGTGCATGCGTGGGAGGGGATATGTTTTTGCAGGGTTATTTTAGGAGGGATGCTTTTTAAATGTTTTTGGCACAGTATGCAGTTTGTTTAACTTGGATGTGGTGTTAATTTACAATTACATATCGATTTTTAGTGCATATTGAAAGTCTCGTAATTCAGTAGTTTTCTTTCTTCTTTCTTTTGGAGCAGTTGTGTTTTAGGCTTGTGGTATGTCACATTTGATTATGCATTAATATGTCTACCCTGCAATACTTCCTCTATATGTGCGGCATCTACTTGAAGGTAATAGGATGGTTTTCAATGTGGTTCTGTCATGCGGGCTCTGCTTGTCTTTTATCCAAAATAGATTTTTTGTGATTCTTTGAAATCTTTAGTTACAGTAATCACAGGAAGGATAGGAAACTTCTTCAATGAGCTGCTGTGTCGCAATTATTGATTGTCCTCTTAACATATGTATACTCAATACTCCCAAAACCAAAATGAAATGGTTTTTGTCTATGGGGAACTTTAAACACATCTGGTTAATGAAAAGACTTCCTAACCATCCTTCTAATCCTGACTCCTATACACTCATTGGTTCTTTCAACACTGTTTGATCCACCTTCAGGAAGTGTAAAAACAGCGCAAAAGTGTAGTGTGAAAACAATACAATTCTCTCTATTTTCTCTCTTCTTTCCCTTGTGACCTTCCCTGGGGCTATGAGAATGTCTTTAATAACACCCCACTTTATCTTCTATTCTGTTTGACTTCTTCCATGTCTATGACGTGCTATACAGTACCTATTTTTTAGCCTCTTATCTTTGCTTCACATTCATCCTTCCCTCTTGAATCATTTTTCCCTCATTTTACATCATCCTCTTTTATACTTCACCATAGTCTGTAGTCCCAATTTACAAAATACTAATTTTCTCAGTGTGTCACTCAGGACACCGCTGACAAGCGTGTGTTGACAGCTGGGGTCAGTTGCCACTTTTAAAGGAGCTGGTTTTGTGTGTGGTTTGTATACTTGGCTATATTTACATATGTTTCATGCTTTTCCAAAGGGGCAGGTGGCTACCTTTACTCCTTCGGGCCTAAGAAACCTGTCAGTGGTGCTGCAGCAAGGTGTCATTAGAGGCAGACACTGCTTGTATGGCTTGTATGCTGATGGCAAGCAAGACAGGCCTGAGTGAAACAAGAAAGCCCGGGAAGACATGCTAGCAGGCCAATGGCATGATGCTAGACAGGTAAACAGGTATGCCAAATCAGGTCACAGGAAGAGAAGACTATAAAGGTGGGTGAGAATGCAAAGGCACACAAAGAATGACATCCTGACAGCGATGGTGACCTCTGCACACAGGCCCTGCCCCTTCTCTGATCTGCCTCCTCAAAGCATTTTTTGAGATATCAGAGATGCACATCAGAGTCCAGCAGATTGGCATGTTTTTCTCTTGTGAATTCCCCAGGTCAAGGAACAAACTTTTTTCATTAATATGTGCAAATCCCCAAGTCTCTTGCACAGAATGTGTCCCTTTTGCCATTGTGATGATAGCTCTTGTCACTTTTTTATGGTTAAAATCAATTTTCTTAATCAAAAGCAATTAGTGAAAATGAATTAAAATAATGAATTAAAATGAATTAAAATAATGAATAATGAAAAAATGAATTAAAATAATGAAGCTCAAACAATTTAACATCATTTTAGCCTATTAAAAGTTTTTTTTAAAATTACATGTTTAGGGCCCTATCAAATGTTTTATTTTTTCTAACCTTATATTTTATTGTTAACAAATTCTGTTTTAGAATGTCTAATTATTTGAAGCATAAAAACAAGTTTAATTTATTCTTACAATAGCCTTATGATGTTTTTTATGCTCAGAAATTTCTGAGTCTAAGGCATACAAACATTCATTCATTTTATTCTTTTAAGTAATGAAAATTTAATTATTTGAAAAATGTCATTTAATATTACAATTAAAACATTAAATAAATATTGTGTTATTATTCCTATTATGCCTATACTGAACAATCTATATTTTGCTAGTTTAACCGAACTTTTATTTTGACGGGTTGCCGTGAATACCTTTACATTTCTGTGTGTATATGATATGAGGGGATAGATTTCAAAAATTAAACAGTCACATTACTCATGAAGTGAGTTCTCAGAGCAGCTCTGGAGATGTGGTTTTGACGGGCCGCCCCCCTAATATAATGGCAGGGGGAAAACACTGATGTAACTTCACCATCTGGCAGTAAAATAATTTGTCCATTAACCATTATTCCACAATATTTTATAATGCATTATTGTATTGTAGTAAAAATTTCTTCTTCTTCATTTTTTTTTTTTTTGAAGCAACTTTAATATGCAATTATTTGCTCAGACCTTACTAACTATTGCCTAAAGTTTAGGGTGAACCTGTCAAGTCCATAATCATCAAAAGGCCTCACATCGAGTGAACTTACTTGACCTGTTTCCAAAATGTTTTCCATTAATAGTCTATAATTCTGAATTGTTTGCCTCTTTTTCCCCTCCCGTCCTCCGTACCACAGCATTGCTGCATCAACAGTAATGTGGTTTGGCTTCCTCCTCCTGTGCAGCAAAGCGCACGTCACCTATGATTGATGAGTTCTATTCTCTCTCCTGTGATTGGTATTCCACACGGGCACCTGATTTACGGGCTTTTCACATCAAGCCAAAAGACGAGATTCAAACATACAGTTCAGATTGCTCCTGTCTTGAAAAACCAGTGTTTCTCCTCATTCCTTACATCTCTTCTGTTGCAAATCACAAATGGAATAAAGGTGTGTGAGAGACTGCCAAGAGGGATTGTCCTCTGACCTTACCTGAAAGGGGTTCTCTGTTAACCTGACATGCGATTTCGGCAATCTTTCATGTACAAAATATAATGCCAAGATCTTATGTCTTCTTCGATCGATTTGGATCAACCGAGGGTCTTGTATTACCGTCAGAACTCATAAAGACTCTCACTGCGGATGAAGTGCACCTTCAAACATCCATTAATTTAGGTGATGAACTTTCTTTCACTGAACATTAATCATGCTATTGCAGACTAGAACTGTACAGTTGTTTTCCATGCTGTGCTAGTCGTGATTGAGTAATTTTGATTAAAGGGGTCATATGATGTGATTTAAATTTTTCCTTTCTCTTTGGAGTGTTTACAAGCTCCTTGGGTGCATAAAGAAGAACTGTAAAGTTTGCAAAGACTAAGGTCTCAAATCCAAAGAGATATGCTTTGTAAAAGTTAAGACTTGTC
Source organism: Cyprinus carpio (assembly GCF_018340385.1). Lineage (NCBI taxonomy): Eukaryota > Metazoa > Chordata > Actinopteri > Cypriniformes > Cyprinidae > Cyprinus > Cyprinus carpio. Next base: position 5,815,981 of record NC_056581.1, on the reverse strand, counting down.
CACACCCTCCTAAAACACTAACACGCCCCCATATTTCTACGTCACTGTGTTGGGAAGATTTGCATAACGCCGCCCAAATGTTCACGCAAAGATAGAAGACGTAACTTTTTTTCTCGCTGTTGCTGCTGCCACCACCATGTTGTTGAGATGCTGTGTGTTTCAAAGTCCAGCCCGGAGTTGTCACAATTGGGTGCCGCAAGCCTGCTGGCCTCTACTTCGTCTGTCACACGCTTGAGGTATTTAGCCAATCATAATGCACTGGATGATCGTTGGCCAATCAGCATACAACATCCTTTCAGAACCGATGAGCTTTGTAAAAAACGACCGCATTCATAAAGGCGGGGGGGGCTAGAAAGCGCAACACTACTTTACATTATGTGGAAAATAATGTGGTTTTTTTGAACCTTGAAACCACATAAAACACATTTTTTGCATTACCACAAATACACAACCTAATGTTTTTTTAGCAAACGTCATAGATCCCTTTAATACAATTTACTTAAAATACACAACTGTGCACACAGTCTTTGCATTGTCAATATTATTTATTATTATTTATTATTGTAGTTGTTGTAGGGCTGGTCGCGAATACCGTTTTTTTTAAGCTTCAAAGCATTCAGTATAATTGGAGGGAAGGGACCCTGAACATATTCTTCTCTATAAATAAAGGCGGGGAATCTCTGTTGCTGGTCTGTTCTGTTCTGTTTGCATTGAACCATTCATCTAATCGTTGTGCAGACCCAAGGGAGTGCAGTGTCACATTTTGATGCAATATGGGACGCACGACCCATTCAGATTGAATAAACTACAGAAACAGCGCAAGCTGGAAAGTGGCGCGCGAACCCTCATGCGGTGCCAGCTGCTCTATGCTTTGAGAATGAATACTGCACAAGTGATACAAAACACAAAAGGTCTGTTAAGAGCAAATACTTTTAAATATAGACAAATTAATATTAGGCAGGGATTACTGTACTTTTTTTTGTTTTTTATGACTGCCGTATTCGCAAGTATTTTCCAAGCAAATTAAGGGCATGTTTTTATTATGTGTAAAATTACTGATTAACATGGCGGATAAAAGCAGCTTGTTTTTTTCTTTACACCAAAAATATACTATAGGCGTACTACTTACAGAACTCTTCAAGCTTGATGTGCTGTTGTGGTAGGCCAGTTTCAAATCGCATATTTGGCACATTGCCTTTGTCTTGTCCTCATTCAATTTAAAGTGCTCCCACACAGCTGAGGTCTTCGGCATTTTTGTCTTCTCTTCCAGATGAATGGAATCATGATGTTTTCATGATGTTTTCACTCATGGGTCGATTCATATTCAAGCATGAAATGAGAAAACGTTTCAAAGGGGATGTGTCCAGGTGTTCCACAGAAAAAAATAAAGAAAAGGATATTTGAATCTCAAACTTGAAAATCGAAGCCCAACCCACCGAGCGAATGTTTGGATAATCGAATAATTCTGGCCCAGCCCTAAGTTGTTGTGGAGATGTCCACAAAAACCCGTCAGTTATCTTCTACACTGTGACTTAAAAAACCCGGTCATTACATGTTCTCATAAAAACATAAAAATACTCACATAAGTGCAGGGAATGAGGGTTCACACTGCCAGGCCCATTGGGGCTATCGTGTGTATACGTGTTAGTCCCCATGGAGGCTCTGAAATTCAAGCATGCTTTTGACTTGTGCCTCTTCACGTATTTTATTATTTTTTAGTTGTGAGCCCAATTCAGGCCCAGTACCATCATATTTTGTTATATTGTACATTATGTTGCTGTCACATTTGCATTAAAAGCTTAACCTGGTTCAGCCTGTGGTGTCGCGTTTCTTGGATTTAAAAAATTGCCACTAATGCTTTTGCGAAAAAAAAAAAAAAAAAAAAACAAGAACTTTGCTTCATGTAAACAGTTGAAAGGCCTACACAAGGGGCATTAATCATCATTAGGTGCTCAACAAAATTTTAGTTAACAAATTGGTGTTGAACAGTACCTTTGAAAAAACCCAGAAAATAATAAAAATGGACTAATCCCCCCAAAAATAGACAAAAGTGCCTTTGGAGATTAATGTTTGGATCACAATCTGACTAGCAGTTCAGAATGGACCGCATGCATTAAAAACCTGAGAACTGTACTAAACTAGAGGGAAAAATGCACCTCACATTTAAGTTCATTGTGCTCCAATGATCAAAGAAAGGAAGCTTTTTTTTTCAGTAAACTGAGTCAAGAACCAACATGCTATGTTTTTCAGTTCAGCATGAAACATGGGAAAAAACCAATTCGGCACCGATAGCCTTGTGGTTAGTCTGGCGACCCGGAGTTTTGATTGGGAATCAGATAGATGCCTTCAAGGTCCTTTGCCTATCCCGCTCCCTTCTCCCACCACCAAACACTTTCCTTTCCACTCTCTACTTCCACCTCTCCCATTAAAGGCATAAAACAGTCCATAAATATAACTAAAAATAAAATAAAATAAAAAAAAAAAAAAAAACACGGAAAACAAGAAATAATGATCACTTAAATGGTGTTTCAGTAGTGATCATATATTTAAAAAGGGTATAACATATAGAGCTGTTTCTAATAATGAGGAAAAAAAGGTGGATTTTCTAATATAATTTTATATCAAAGTGCATTTTTGATATTTTACTTTGATTTTTTTATTTCTTTATCTCTATTATTGTTTTTATTTTAAGTTGTCACTGGAAGTCAGATTTCTCTGTCTGTTTCTATTATAGATGCGTTCTTCTAATTTCAGTTGATAGCATACATCCTGAAATTCAATCAGGAGTATTAATTTGCACCTCTAGCAAATTTCTCTTTGACTAGAGGACAGTTTAAATATAAAGTGGCACAGCTTTACCCCACTCTCTCCTACTGCAAATGAACATTACTGGATGAGTCTAGCAGAAAGAGGGCAAGAATCTTCTCTGATAGTAAAAGAAATGAGATATGTGATGAGAAAGAATCTAGAAGAACACATCCACCTCACTGTGACCTGTGAGTCACAGCCCATTTAATGTAGCACCAATCATGCTTTTTAATGTCTGCAGAGTACATTATAATTTATTTGGATTACCATAAACTTGAGCCCGCAGCCTGGCACAAGGGCATCTCCAGCCTCCCCCCTCAGAATGACTTTCTGATAGTGAGTCTTTGACGTCAATCATCATGAAACGGCTAGCTGTACTTTTTTCTACCCTTCTGATTTTTGTCCCAGCATCTTCAGGTTGGCAAAGCTTTGGCACCTGATAAATATTTATGCCCATTAGTGCCTGTCATTTTTGGCCAAGGATCCTGCATAGTGAACAGGGCTGAAGGGTCCTCATAATTTGCTTCATAGAGCAGGGGGGAGGAACAACAGAACCAAATGAGGAGTCTCGCTGCACAAGTGCCCCCTCATGAAAACAGTGCCATTGAGAAGCGAGAGTGTTTTTTTAGGGGGTAGAGTGGGGTGTATTTGGGATTGCGAGGGAGGGTTGTTTTATGTTTTCCAAATGGCCTCTTGTAATGCAGTGTTATGAAAAACAGGAGTTTTAACACATAGATGTTTATTGGGAGGGTTTCTGGGAGTCTATAGTGGAGTGCCTTCACCCTTGGCTGATAAGTGACAGTAATTCAATGGTTCATTCACATTTGAACTCCCACAACAAATCTTAAGTATGCTTTGCTGGATTTGTGACATGAGCAAACATCCCATATTCCACTGATTCATAGTAAATGTCAACAGTTGCTAAATGTCTAAGCTATCAGCTATGCAAAGTCTGTATTTCATTGGCTCTGTACTGTACTCTGTACAATAACGGTAAGCTTAATCACAAAGAAGAAAATATGTTTATAACCACTGCAACTTTTTGTTGTCTTGTCATTATTTAATTTTATATTATTTAATTTTCTATTTTTATTTTGTTTTATTATAATTATTATTATTAATATTTATTTTTTGAGATTGGACGTCTAACTAAAATTTTATATCATGGTTTGAGACATTTTATAGAGTAGTGATTTTGTGTATATATTGATGAAATACTTAAATGAAGGTAATTTAAGGAGATGCTGTGTATTGTGTATCTTATTGGTTGTATATACCTTATATGGTTGTACCTTATTGGTTATTTATTTATTAATTTATTTGTAAATCAATATTAGATATTTAATTATATTGTAGATTACCTTTAGCCTTGTCTAACTTAAAGTTAATAATCAAAAACAATAAAAATAAAACATAATAAAACCAAAAAATAAAAAACCATAAAACAAACATCAAATTATCAAACATTACTGAACTTTAAATGATTTTAGTTTTTAGTGTCTTTTATATTTAATTATTTATAGTTCTCTATAAAATACTATAGAATTTTTAAAATTGGTGATTTATCAGTTAACTAATGATTATCAGCTTGCCAGTATCAGACAGAATTTTAATATCTGTACATTTCTAATGTTTTTGTTTGTTTGTTTGTTTGTTTGTTGGAAATCGTTAAATGCTATAAGGTTGGAATCACCAACTACAGTACCTCATGGAGCGATACACAAAACCTGCTACCTCAGGATATGATTTTACATGTGGCATCTGTTTTTTTAATTATGTTGTGGGTAGATTGTGGTATAAGCGATATAGCATGTTTACCACATTTCTCCCCTCACACATTATGTACTGTCATACCACCCAGCCTTACCTTGTATTTGCCTACACAGCTAACCAAGTTACATTCTCACTGGAAATTATAGACCTATGTACATTCCGAAGACTGGAGCCTTAAAATCCACCCAACAACATTGCAGCATATTTTATGAGGGGATAGAGGGTGTGGCACTGGCAGGAAACACAGTGGGAGAATGAGAGGCAGGCAGACTGAAAGCCTAATTAATCCAGCCTTCCTTAATTAGCCTCTGTCCCCTCCATTATGTGCTTTCCAATGCGTTCACTCCATATCTCTCTCTCCTGCTCTGTATCTCAGCATTTTTTACTGTGTCCTTTCTCTCTCGCTTTATTTGCTGCTCTTTCTCTATTCATCTTTTTTCACAGCCCTCTATTTGTTCTGTTTCTCTTTCGTTCCCTTTTCTTGTGTCCGTCTCTCTATCTTCCTGTCTCTTTTTCTCTCCCTTCGCCTTGCGAGGACATCGGCAATATGCTTCGGTGTGATAAACAAGCTCTCTCCGTCGCAGAGGGCAGAAGAGGCGACGGCGTAGGTGTCTAAGCCTGCGTGGTGTGTCTCTGACGGATGGAGAGAGAGACAAAAGCACAGCTGTGGACTGATATCGAGGTCTTGTTTTCTTGACCGGGCATTGTTTGTAAGGTGCTCGGAGATGCTGGAATGGGAGGGCTGGTCATTGTGTTCCGTGTCTGGCCCTCGGCACTGGGCTGGAGCCATCCCGTGTGCTCATGTCGATTTACGATCATGTCATGGCTTGAGCAGGCATTTGGGCCCAGTAGGCACACATGAGGCTCTCACCTCTCGAGTACATGGTGGGCTAAAGCATGTTTCTTGTTCAGAAGCTCAGTTTTGAGCAGAAGAATAGTGCTGATTATGATTATAGTGCAGCGACGCAAGGGTAGAATTAGCAGAACCTCAAATGTCAAGGCTCTAGACCGTGCATACGTATGTTAGGGTTGTGATGGTGAGGAAATTTTCCCACCGGTTAATCAACATGTGACAACACTGATAATACTGGTATCACCGTGGGGGTGGGGGCATTCCCTCTTTTCCTCGCTTTCCTCCACTTTTAAATAGCTTGAAAAAGTGGCGTGCACGTTTTACTTTCACTTTCAAATAGCGCCAATTCGGCATAAAGCGATTGTTTGTTTTAAGTTTGTTTGAATTTTCCCTCTTTTCCTCACTTTCTTTTGCTTTCTCAGGTTATTTTTATAATCATGTAAAACTATTTTTCCAATGAAGATGTCAGGGACATTAATGTGTAATGACCTTTACAGAGCCCTGAAATTAGTTTAATGCATCATTTATTAAAATACAGAAATGAGATCAGTCAACACGCAATTTAAATTATAATATTAAGCCAGGGTTAAGCATAGAGTGATAACAGAAATCATAAATTTGTGGGTTTGTTTCATCTTCATTTACTGCGCGCTTCTGATCTGCACGCACTTCTCCAGCATGCGCTTTCACCTGTCTTCCACAGAGAGTCGCGCACTTGCAGAATTTAAAAATTAAGGGTAATTTTTCGTTTTACTGGCTGACTGACTTGTTTATCGATCTCTTTATTGAATGATTACTTAAAATGTATATATTTATGAGAGTAAATATGATTTCGGAGGGATTTAAAATGCTTAACTTAGGAGAACATGATGTTAAGCACAAAGTTTTTGTTTACGGATTAAAAGAATGTCCCGCTGCACAAACTGTAAGTTACACTTCAGTGGTGAGATTGAATGTACTGATATCATACTTTAAGTCTAGTAATTTTTTATTCTTATATACACACACACACACTGGCCACTTTATTAGGTACAGTCATGGCCAAAAATATTGGTCCCCTTGGTAAATATGATCAAAAAAGTCTGTGAAAATTCATCTGCATTGTTAATCCTTTTGGTCTTTTATTTAAAAAAATCCCAAAATGTATCCTTTCATTGGATAATAAGAATTTAAAATGGGGGAAAATATCATTATGAAATAAATGTTTTTCTCTAATACACATTGGCCACAATTAATGGCCCCCTTTAATTCAATACTTTTTGAAACCTCCATTTGCCAGGCTAACAGCTCTAAATTTTCTCCTATAATGCCTGATGAGGTTAGAGAACACCTGACAAGAGATCAGAGACCATTCCTTCATCCAGAATCACTCACTTTAGATTCCCAGCTCTATGTTGGTGCTTCTCCTCTTCAGTTCACTCTCATTTTCCGTAGGGTTCAGGTCAGAGGACTGGAATGGCTATAGCAGAAGCTTGGTTTTGAGCTCAGTGACCCATTTCTGTGTTGTTTTTAAAGGTTTGTGTTTGGGTTATTGTACGGTTGGAAGATCCAAACATGGCCCATTATAAGATTTCTAGCAGAGTCAGTCACTTACTGATTTTTTTATCTGTTGTTATTTGATAGAATCAAAGATGCCATGTATCTAAGCAAGATGTCCAGGACCTCCAGCAGAAATATAGGCCCACAACATCAAAAATAGAGCAGTATATTTCATTGTACACCTGTGGGGTACTTTTTTCTCTGTGTTCACCAAACCCATCTTGAGTGTTTGCTGCTAAAAAGCTCATTTTTTAGTTTCATCTGGTCATAGAAGCCATTCCCATTTAAAGTTCCAGTCATGGCTGATAATTGAATATGCTTTAGTTTGTTTTTGAATGAGCTAGGAGAATTTTTCTTGTAACCCTCCCAAACCACATGTGTTAATGTAAGTTCTGTTTGACAATTTTTTTTAAAGGTTTTCTGAACCAGAGACTCAACTATTTTCTGCAATTCTCCAGCTGTGACCCTTGGAGAGTCTTTAGCTACTCAAACTCTCCTTCTCACCACACATTAGGACGATATAGACACACATCCTCTTCCAGGCAGTTTCTGTAACATTTTCTGTTGATTGGAAATTCTTAATTATTGCCCTGATGGTGGAAATGGGGATTTTCACTGCTCTAGCTCTTTTCTTAAAGCCACTTCACCAATTTGTGAAGCTCAATTTTCACAGCCTTTTTTGATAATATTTACCAAGGGGGCCAATATTTTTGGCCATGACTGTACATGTTGCTAGTACTGGGTTGGACCCCCTTTTGCCTTCAGAACTGCCTTAATTCTTTTAATTCTTTGTGGCATAGATTCAACAAGGTGTTGGAAACATTCCTCAGAGATTTTGGTCCATATTGACATGATAGCATCACGCAGTTGCTGCAGATTTGTCGGCTGCACATCCATAATGCGAATCTCCCATTCCACCACAACCCAAAGCTGCTCTATTGGATTGAGATCTGGTGACTGTGGAGGCCATTTGAGTAAAGTGAACTCATTGTCATGTTCAATAAACCTGTCTGAGATGATTTGAGCTTTGTGACGTGGTGCATTATCTTGCTGGAAGTAGCCTTTAGAAGATGGGTACACTGTAGTCATAAAGGGATGGACATGGTCAGCAACAATACTCAGGTAGGCTGTGGTGTTTAAACGATGGGGCCCTAAGGGGCCCAAAGTATGCCAAGAAAATATCCCCCACACCACTACACCACCGGCACCAGCCTGAACTGTTGATACAAGATAGCTTGGATCCATGCTTTCTTGTTGTTTAAGTCAAATTCTGACTCTACCATCTGAATGCCGCAGCAGAAATCGAGACTCATCAGACCAGGCAACGTTTTTCCAATCTTCTATTGTCCAATTTTGGTGAGCCTGTGTGAATTGTAGCCCCATTTCCTGTTCTTAGCTGACAGGAGCGGCACCCGGTGTGGTCTTCTGCTGCTGTAGCCCATCTGCTTCAGGGTTGCATACATTGGTTGTAACGAGTGGTTATATGAGTTACTGTTGCTTTTCTATCATCTCTAACCAGTCTGCCCATTCTCCTCTGACCTCTGACATCAACAAGGCATTTTCATCCACACAACTGCCGCTCACTGGATATTTTTTCTTTTTCGGACCATTCTCTGTAAACCCTAGAGATGGTTGTGGGTAGATCGGTAGATCAGCAGTTTTTGAAATACTCAGACCAGCCCGTCTGGCACCAACAACCATTCCACGTTCAAAGTCACTTAAATCCCCTTTCTTCCCCATTCTGATGCTCGGTTTGAACTTTAGCAAGTCGTCTTCACCACTTTGATGTCAAATAAAATAAATAAATTACATAAAGTTTAAATAAAGTAAAAATCAGCAAACACTGTGGAACCAATTGAATAAGAAACTAATGTTTTTTAAAAAAAAAAACTTTCAAAATCACATTAGATAAACAGCAAAAGTCAACAGGCTTTTCAAAATCCAAAATATTGCCAAACAGACGCTTTTGCATTTCGTTTTGAAAATAAATCATCCGCCATTGTCTTGTTTGTCTCACCTCACTCTTCTTGTCAGTCAGCTTGACTCACTCTCCTCACTGGATAAATGAAATCTGATCTGTGATGCCTTCGGCGCGCTGCAATGAGCAGACGCGTTCAGTTTTTAATTGTAGTATCGGTTCTTTTACTGAACTAAATGATTTTTATTACTAGAAAAAATCAAAACAATGGTGGGTGTCGGTGCTGCGGTTGGCAAGTGAAGTAACCGGTGTTGCGTCTTAACAACTGTATCACCGTCAGCACCATCTATCGCGGCAAGCCTAACGAATGTAAAGAAAGAGTGTTGTCAGCTTAAATGGTAGTTTTGTCTTTTTTCATACAGAGGTAAATCTTGTCATCTTTTACTCACCTGCATGTCGTACCAAACTGGTATGACTTTCTTTCTTTTGAGGAGCAGTTGTTTGAGCCTCCTTTAAAACCTATAGCCTACCGGCTGTGGGAACATTGAAAAATTATTTCTAATAGATGATGATAATTAAATGAAGCAGACCCCATCTACTTTTCCTGCCAATGGCCCACTGTATGATAAATGTCTTTAGTGGCTTTCTTTTTCCCCTTCTCTTTTTAAGAAGGTCTATTTGCATATCAAGGTCATCTCACCTTCCTCACGACCAGGGCAGTCGTCACATTTCTTTTTGGTTCTTTTATCGTGACCCGTTCTTTTTTGTCTTTGGAGAGGGCAGATTCAGGAAGGTTGAGAAAAATGAAACAAGAACAGTAGAGCCTTCATTGTGGAAGGAGAGGTGATGTGGGAATTGACCTTTTAAGTCATGTCTCAGAAATTCATAACCCAAAGGTTAGAAACGTTTTTGACAGACAGCTTGACAAGTGGATATATTTGTGAGAATTCAGTTTTTGCAGGAACTTCATCCTATATTGGATATTTGCAATGCTCATAGCTAAAATGGGGAAATAAACAGATTTTAAATGATCTTGTTGATAGTTTTATGAAATCAAAATATATCAGATACTGTTTTAAAATTCGTTCCTGGTGGCTCACAGATAAGAGAAACAAAATATATAATTTTTCAGTCTTCTCTATGAAATATTATAATATTAACAATGTAAAGTAAATATTGTTGTTTAACAAATGTGAACAGTAATTCATCAACAGTAGATTCAGAACAGTAGTGCCTATTTTAAATGTCTGGTAAACAGTATTTTTTTTTAGAATTTTTCTAGTTTTTATATGGGGGAGGGGGGGTGTTTGGGAGTCGTTGTCTAATGGTAAGAGAGTCGGACTCGTAACCCATAGGTTGTGAGTTTTAATTTTAATTGGCCTTTGGGGTTCATCTTGTGCATTTCTTAGGAAGGATACTTGCAAGAGAGCAAGCTCATGAGGAATGCTTATTCTGGGCAAATGTAGGGCAGCTTCGTGTCGAGAGAAGTGCTCATAGAGCAATCTCAATGGCAATGAGGTCGAAAAACATTGTCCCTGGACAGTGTGGGAGGATGACATGTCTAACCCATCACTGGAAGTGTTGTTTGGCGGCCATATAACCCTTCATGCATCATTTCAATGTCTGCGATGTCTTGTCTGTCGCCAAGGCCTGTTGGGAGCATGCACTTAACTGAGCCCTGGGACTAAAGTCTGCCTGCTGTCAGAATGGTGAGATAACCAAGTGTGGTTTTGCAGGTAATGACTATTCCCTGTGACTAGGGCTCAGTGTCTAGAAGGTCTCACGGGTCTCATTGAGAACTATTCAAAGTATGGTGCCAAGCTGATGTACAATTTCGCTGGCACTTGCAATTCTTTGGCCCCAGATGCAATTTTGAATTTTATTTTCATTAGCTGTAGCGCTCTAAACCATAATTTTCTCCAGCAGGTCTAGTTTTTAACATCTTTATTATATTTAGGTTGATGTCTCTAAATTTTGAGCTTCAGTCAGTTTATTACCAAATAAAATTAGGTTGATTTAACAACGCTATTTCAGGTGCAAATCATACCTTTTTTTTTTTCTATTTTACAATTGTTCTCACATTCATTTGGTCAAAGGCTGTGCCCAAAACCTGAGAATACTTCAAACGAGATGTTGTGAACTAAACCGAGCCGGACAAAGGTGAGTGCTTGGAGTTAAAAAGAGAAGAATTTTATTTGTCCGCTGGAGTCGTGTGGAGTACTTTAAAGCTGCCTACAAAAATGGTCTATGGTGAGCAACATTCACTTGCATTAGATAGAGAAAAATCCTGAAATGTTTTCTTCCAAACCTTAATTTCTCTTTGGTTGAAGAAAGTTAATATACAGTACATCTTAGGTGAGTAAATAATTGTGAAATCTTTATTTTTAGGTGAACTATTCCTGCAATCTAGCATTTTGGTTTTGATTAGTCCTGTACCTGAAACCAGGATACTACTTACAAAATGTTAACACTTTGGCTGAAAAATATTGCCTTTGGAGGATGTATCCTTCGCTACCCTTGATGCCCCACAATCCAGTTGAGCTAAAAAGAATTATGGTATCTGAAAATTGTGATTGGTGGTCAGTTTGTGTGCAAATGTATGTTTATGTCCAACATTTTCCACTTTTGATGTTATTTCTAGTGAGAAATCAGTATTGTAGTAATTAATAATTATTCACTAAGTTATCATCAAAGCTTTCTCTGATTCGTTGTAGATCATTAAACCATTATGCTGTCTCAGAAGTCTGTCAGAAATCAGTTTTGTAAGGTACCTTCATACACTAACACAATTGCCTGCATTGCCTGATAGGACAGTGAGGCAAAAAGTCAGCTGCCTAACCTTTCGGACACAGCTTTTGACTGACTGGCCATCTGCCTTTGTTTTTGGACGCAACCTGTGCGCCGAAGAATAAATTTATCTATATTGAAGCTTGCAGCTGGAGCTTATAGTTGTTAAGTGCCTAGCTCAAGGGTACCACAGCAGTCATAAATTGAGGAACAGTGCACTTACCATTGAGCCTCTCTAGAACCCCCTTTAGGGTTTTCATGCAAAATGTACTAGGTAATTATTTTTGCTGCACCTCTGAAAAGCAGAGAATCTTCAGATATGAATTTTTAGATTGTGATGATCTAAACTGGCTCTGGCTCTTTTTCTAGTGAAGTGTCTGGCGCTGTACAGATGGCCTATTTTTTAAAGTGGGGCTCCTTAATACTTCCATCGAGGAGCTGCAGAGTGGTAAACACTCTTTTCAACACTGGCGCCTGTGATTTGGGCATCTGTGTCCCAAATGAATTGATCCACTTATGATTTACTTTGCCTATGCCCCTTGCATCCTCAAGAGCCCCCTACTCTTTCCATCTTTAAATCGAACACACCCCTCCTCTATCATAGAGGTACCCCTGTATGCTTGCTCCCGCGATCTCTGTTTCCTCAAGGGGCCCACGCATTCATGATGCTCTCTTTTTTTTCATGTTGCATTCTTTCGCACATAATCACTGTTGTTTGCACTCTTGCCATACCGTGTTCTCAAACAAGACCTGCACTGAGGTGTTTTCTTCCTGAATAGGTAAGCTTTGTTTTAGTTTGAAGCGAGGGTACTATCACCTCCTACTGCATTGCTTGATTCAAGCACCAATTTTTGGATATGCCTCTTTAGCATAGCACCCTTCGGGCTATCTCTGGCTGTGTCAGATAAGTCAGATGCTACCCAAACCACCCACTACTCTGCCTAGCTCTCAGAGTGAGATGATATTTTTCGAGAGGAGGAAAAAAGAGGCAACAAGAGCTTGTGCTTATCTAAAATTCTTGATGCAGTTGTTTTTGTGAGGGAGTCGTATTTTGCGGGCTTTATGTCTCATGTATGCTTGCATTTTGCATCTGAAACAAAGCCTTTGAACATCAAGAGAGACATGCCAGTTAATGGTCACAATTTTTTCTGTTATTTAGAGCAGAGTTTTCAAAGTGGGTCTGCAAAGGAAGCATTAGATGGAAATTTGAGAGATAGATAATGAAAAGATTGTTGTCATAGTTATCTTCAATTTGTACATCTTTATTGTGGGTAAAAAAAAAGTGTGACCTGTCAACTTGAGAGAAAGTAAATATTTTTTAAATATTTCTATAATTAGTTTTGGCTTTCGTACAAAACAAAACTTTAGGGGGAAAAAAATTATTTAGAGAATATTTAATGCCAGTTAGTAAAGCATTAAAACGAGAAGCTGTGTAAGATTAGATGAAACTATCTGTACAGTATGTATTGTAGTCAACAAGATAATAGAGATTAATTAGAGCAATATAATTAGACGAGAACGGCAGAAAAACAAACACATTATTACAAATATATACAATGTTAGGCCGAATAATCTCAAAACAATAGAGTGGGCTCTGCTAATTCTGGTCGTCATGGCAATGCAAAAACAAAACTGTGGTCAAAATTTGGTCCGGCCACCTTTCCTTCTTCCAGCCGATGAATTTTGTATCATATTTGCTTAGTTTTCCTATGTGACTCATTCTGCATGCTTCACTGTTTTCCTTTGTTTCATTTACAATTTATATGCACTATATCTGCTTGAATTCAAGAGGCAGCTATCGATGGCTTGACAACCTATCTGACATCAAAAAGGATGGGGGAGAGTCAAGTCATAATCAACACTGCGCCACCCTATGGATGTTGAATTCCTTCAGCAGTCAAAGTGGAAGACACCAAAGAGTTTTTTTTTTTTTTTTTTTTTTTTTACTTCATAAAAATATAAGTACTTTCTCATCACAGTCTCTTGAGCATCTGGTTGAAATGTGCCTCAGGCTTATGTTTAAAAAATTGAATTTCTTGCCAAATAAATGTGGGCCTCCTTTTATGCAGTGCAAGACACGACCCAAGTTAAAGATATATAACTGTTTATCACATATTGGGTCCATGGTATTAAATATTTTGAAAAAATAAAAAATAAAAACCCTGATCTAGGACACAGGCACACAGTACCTATCTGCAGCAGAAGAAAATATGAGCCACAGATATAGTTCTGTCACACATCTGTGAATCTGTTTGGTGGACATTCAAGCCTATGCCATCCTCTCCCACTTTAGATCTGAAGGTTGTGTGTCTCTCGCCGTCTGTAAAATGAAAGCCAGGCTGGCTAGGCTGGTGAGTCACGCAACACATCAATTGCCTGCGACTAGCCACTTGTTTGACCTGTAACTTAGTGACTAACTTACACATGGCAAAATTGATGATGTACTGATATCTGTTATTATTTATAGGTGGATATCATTGTGGCTCAAGGTTATAGTGGCACATTAGTGTCACTAGAGTTTTTATTTTTTTATTTTTCTCAACATTGCAGCTACTTCTCATACAATGCTTTCCAACAACAAGAAGCATTTTGGAGCTCTTGTTGAGAGTGTGTGAGTGGACGTAAATCAGGGAGTTCATAATTTTGCCTGATGTGAGGGGCTTTTTTTCTTTTTGAACGATGGAGCAAAGATATTCTCTCTCATTTCAAGATCGCAAATGGCACTCGTAAGATTGCAAATATGTCAAACACATGCAGAAAGATGATTTTTTTTTTTGGCTAAAATGTTCATAAATAGGTAAAAAGGTAAATTGATGCATTAGATTTAATTAAATAACAGTTAACAGTTGCTTGTACAGCATTTATTAATTTAGCTTATTTTATTTTTAACATTTCAAGTTGAGTGTATTTGTACATGAATTAATGAACAGTAGTACATTTATAAATTATAATTATATAAAAAAATGTTCTTCATTGTTAGTTCATGATAATTCAACATTCATCTTATAGTAGATTGTTAAAGGAGAATGAGGAGTGGGGAATCAAAATCCTGTAGTAGATAAGAGTGATTGCACAATGTTTTAAGAGGTAAGGGGGAATTGCTTTTGGTCCAATCTGCATCACATAGACTGCTTGTGCTACATACTTCTAAATATAGAAAACTATTAGGAAAATGTCAGAGAGGCTGTCTGGATTAGGTTTTATTTCTGGGGCCACAACCAGAAAAAAAAAAAAAATAATTTGCACTTATGTGAAAATTAGCAAAAAGTTCCCTGAATTCTGTTGGAGGTAGTACATTGGACACTTTCATTGATTTCCCCATCATTGCAGGCATTTGAGTGCTGCCAAAGTCCTCCCCAGTCTCCTGCAATTATCTTTCTGCCTAGGAAATCTGTCAATCCCCATCTGCTCTCGCACCTATCAATGGCTCCCCTCCACTGAGCAAGAGAGAGGTAGAGACAAGCCCTGTATTTGGAGCCTTTTTGCAGGAGAACAAATAAGGCAGAGACCGTGGAATGCCCAAACTCTCTATGTCACATACGGGAGCATTCATAAGCAGAAACACAAGACATTTTGAGACAACTGGTAAACAGTTTGGTCTTTGGACCTTGAATATCAAACACCCTACTTCAAAAAACCCTGCTGTTTCTCATTGCCCTGGAGGTAACTGGTTCCGGATAAGTTGTGTCCGAAATCAGAGATGGAAATTGTTTGAGCTGCTGAGTCCCATGAGCATCTCCAGCCAGCAGGACCATATGGACAGTCAGAGAAGAAATGGCTCCAATTTCCATTTCTGTCTCTCTTTTTTTCTCCGGCTTCCCACTAGATTTAGGAGGGGCTCTTTAGCAATGTCCAGCTTTTGAATAGTCTGTGGTTATAATTCCACTGATGGCTGGATAATTTGAGAAAGCTTATGCTGTTCTCTGTAGAAAAAAATGAAGACACATAGGAGAGACACAATAAATCTAGAACAGAAGATGATGTTGACTTTGTGGCACTGTTTAGCTGTTTTTGCAAGACTGCGCATTTGTATTCCAGAGTTCGGCTTATTCTTGATGGGTGGTGTAATTACCAAGCAGTGGGTGAGCAATGAAATTGGCGACATTGAGATGGCATGCTGAGATGTGCCAAAGAAGAGGCGAAGAAGTGCATTATGCCACTGATAACTTTACTCCCATAGTTTTATCCTTGTGTGCACTACTTCCTGTAGTCGCCTCATACTGATTTCACAACTGTGTAAATCCACAAATATTGTAAAAGTCCAGAATTCTGAAAATGACACTTCTGTAGTTTCATTAAATACCCACAGACTCATTTGATCAAAAGGATGCAGTGTCTAGACACATATGCAGTCGTGGGACCAGCAGGTGCTTCCCTTGTGTGTTTGCTAATGCACCGTTGGCGATTCGGAAGAGTCCTGAAATGGCCCAGCAGTCCCCTTTATGATGGTCCAGACGTTAAGAGCTGGTCCTAGGAAGCTAATTCACAACAGGGATGAGAAATAATGAGCTGCTGAATAGTAGGAAGGCAAAGAAATAAAGTCCCAGCAGCAAGCATGCAGCAAGGTCAAATTTGACAAGAGGAACCCTTTGGAGAGGTTAAGAGTTTGGGGATATTCTCCATTGTTTCATAGCCTCATTTTACTATCGACCTCAAGGGGAGCGGAGCTACATAGTTTTTTTCCCCCAAATTTTTGTAAGTGTTAAAGGAAATGTCAATATTAGCAACAGTGCTTGAAATGTAAATAACAGCAGCTAACTGGAAAAGAGAGACCAACCAAGAAGCATAAAGTCTAGCAGAATGACTCATAGAGCAGACGTAATGACCGCTGACTCCAATTACGAAGATGTGAGGTGAGTTGAAGACCCAGGGCACCAAGTTTTGTGGAGGTGTATTCTACCTTTTTTGACAGGCTGAAATCTGATGTTTGTCTAACGAGCCTCCCGATAAATCTCCTTTCCTATATTCCCTCGGCCGTTCTTCATCCTCACGCCTTCTCTGAATTATAAATAAATTCCTGCTGCATTAATGTCCTTGTCAAAATAAAGCAGTCTCCAACAAATGCACTGTTGAAATTACTTCACTGATGGGGCAACCTCGGTAATTTCATATGACAGGCTTTACCTGAGGAATATATTAAATTTTCAATGAGGTAAATGACATGTGGCAGTCTTTACCTAAGGAGTCCGTGAAAGTTAATATGAATCAAATGAGAAGGTTTTTGCTTGAAAATCCAACTGTGATGTTCGGAGCTACGTCTTTCAGTGCCTAACAATCAAATATGATTTTGTAATATATAGCCTTCTTATTAACACTAATACAACCAAACATTTTTTATTTTATTTTTTCACAGAATTGTACTGCCTTCATTTGATCAGTTTACCTCAACAAACCTCTTTCTTTTCTTTTTCTTTTTTTTCACTATTTGTTTTTCTTGCAGTGCAATCCTATTTCCCTTCCTCCATTCTTCATGCCATCACCTGCTGCAGTGCCTGGAGGGGTTAGCCCCAACTCTCCTGCTCAAACTGAGCGATTATTCCTCAGCTCATTCGGTTTGACTGGAGGGAGAAGAAGGCTCAGAGCCTCTCTTGTTGAGGAAGGGTGGTCAGAAATATGGAAAAGAGATATGAGGCTTGGGGTATTGGATCTCCTGGTACAGTACCTTACCTTTCAGCTCCTTTCACTAAGCCTGTTTAGATTCACAGCAACATCTCCCTTCAGCTAAGCTTTACAAATCCTTGTGATTTCCCTGAAAATTGTCCAATGGATATAGTACATTTTGTTCAAGAAAGATTGTCTTATTTTTATTTGTAAATAAACCTTTTTGACAGAAGGATGGATGAGTTAATCTGTTGAATAGATTAGTTATTAATGCTTTGTTTGGTCAGATTCATTCTCTGTTGTTATTGGACTTGTTTGGAATGAATTTTCTGACAGTTTAGCCAAAAACAGTATGTGGATAAAGATAGTATATCTGGGAGCACAGACTTTTTAATTTTTTTTAAGAAATAATGTCCCCTTCAAAATTGAACCCTTCCATGAGAACTTGTTAAAAAGATTATCCAATTTTTTTTCTTCCCCTCATGGATTTAGTTGCAGTGGTTAACCATTTGTATCTGTGTCTGAGTTTCTGAGGACTTTTATGTAGGGGTGGGCGATATAGTTAAAAAATGTATCAACGATATAATGTTTCATATCGTTCTGTATCGATAATTATTGACATTTTTATTAACTTTTTTTAAAACAAAGCAATAGAAAAAAAAGTTTAAATGTAACCACTGCATTTTTAAATTAACCCAATTTATTGAGACAAACAACAAATATTTTTTTGTTTTGACAGTCAAACACTAAATAAAAATTCAACAAATATATAATATCTAAATATTATCTAAAATATTTAATGTTTTATATGCATATTAAATAGGTTTTAAGAAACAATTTGGCTTGTTTACATTAAATTGTCAATGCAAGGAAATAACTGTCTATAAAAGAAACGCGCATTACGTCTAAATTAACTCATATAAATCGAATATAATTTTGTAAATTGCATAAACAATTATGAACAATACAACATTATGTATTTATGCATTGCTTAATACAAAGAGCAGAAGCGCCATTCACACAGACTGCATTTAAAAACATAAATAAATCTCCACAAATTCGTGATGTGTTTTCTAAAAGTTTAAACTGTTTTAACTTTGCATGTCTTTCTATACATCTCTTGTGTGACGCGAGTGCAACAGTCATATTTGTCTGTCTAAAAAATGTGTTCTGTGTGAATGGCTTGGTTTTGGTTTTAACCTAATCAAGATCTTCTAAGCATTGAGCTACTATATTTTCTCTAATATTTTGAATGAATAACGCAGCAACTGCTCGTCCCATGGGCTAGACTAACAAAACATTAAATAAAATGCAACAACTTCACTTACATCATCATCACGGCATCTCGACACTCCCTGATGCACTCCTAACATTCGATTGTACTATTTTTGCATTCAAATGCAAATGTTTATTTTAAAATTGACTAATACTCATCACAGGCAGGCACAGCACTCAATTTAGCATGTGTTCATGTTTGTGTGTGCTGTCTGCGTCACTCATAGCACGTGCCTAAAGTATATCGAACATTTTTTCTATCGTTTCTACCATTTTATCGCCCAGGCCTACTTTTATGGTGTTTTTGCATCCATTTTGAATCTTGAAAGCACCAGTGACCATTTACTGTAATTGAATTGAAAAGAGTGACCGATACATAATTCTAAATATATATTTTTGTCTTCAGTGGAATTAAGCTTTTTTTTTTTTTTGGATGGTCAATTAATAGTTTTAGAACTAGAGTCACTTGCAAAGTTAAACCTTTCTAGAAAAAAAAAACAAAATAGAAAAAAAAAAAACACTTAAGGATTCCATCCACTGATATACTTTTGCAATCCTCAATTTATGTGGGAATGGGCTTTCGGTGTCCTTTATGGTGCATCGAGTGTGTGATGAGGCGGCTTGGCTCGTGCCAGCAGGGAATCTCACATAACTCATCTCAGTGGGAGATGGACATTCGGTACAGTTGGGCGGTAACATCAGGAGCAGGAGCCCAGAAAATGGGTGAAACAGAGGAGAACTGAATGTGACTTATCACAGAGCTGTAGAAGAGCTCAGTCCAGCCTCATGCAGCTTCTCCTCTCATTCTAAACTGGTCATGCTGGCGTGGGCCCAGCAGGAGCTTTACAGGCTTTAGGGGCTCAGCCGCCAGCTCTGTGATTGACAGGCATCAGTACTGATGTATATGACGGGCAGCCCCTTGACAGCGCCTGCAGATATCTCAGCGCAGGAGGCTAATTAACTGTCCTCCGATAAATCATTGAATGTGGCGTCTAGCCTGAGGTTAGGAAGAGAGTTTCTAGCAGTTGGTTAGTGTTAACACTTAGCATATATCTTGCCTTGTGAAATCACATGTAAATGACAATTATTGCAGTTCAGTGCTCTATCAAGCAGAAATGCCTCCATGGACTAAAATTTACAACCCTACTATGGTTATTTCTGCTCTAATACTCAGGGATTAACAGTTCACACTTGTTTTTACTGAACGGTCATTGTTGCTAATGTGTCTGGATATATGAATGCATCATCACAACCTTGGGTTTCTAGATTTTTGTTTGCCTTCAAACACTTTAGCACTTAAAATAGGGTTAGCTATCTAGCAATTCACCAAATTAATTATTTTCTTTTTACTGCCCCATGAAACAGGTTTCTTATTTTAGGGTTAATCAAAGGAATGGTTTGAATGGTAGAGTTTTACTTGAGAGACCAGTTTAAGGACCCATAGAAGAATCCAAATTGAGATTTATTTTCTCATCTGCATCAGCCATATTTTGCAAAGCTTAAGCAAAAAAAAAAAAAAATGTCAAGGAAAGAGTGCTTCTCTTTTTGTAAGTTTTGTAACAGAACCATATTGAGTGTATAAAACAAATAACTGGTAAACTTGGATGCATTCTGCTCAGTCTGTTGGCACACATGACCAATCAAGAGTTTTATAAGCAGGAACTATAGCACCTGCTATATTGTTACATCCTGTTGGTTAGTAAAGTGCAAGGTCTGTTGCTATCTCTTATTCAAGAGGAAGCCCTGATGTGGGCTAGATCCCTCTTATTCAAGGGGGATCTAGCCCACATCACACTGCAAGAAGAAGAGGTGAATGGTTAATACATAAATAAGTGTATATAAATAAATAAATGGTCTTGAGATTTAGAGACAGCCACTGATATTGTGACCTAATGAAGGCTATGCAGCGTTTCTCTGGAGCCAGGGCCCTGGCCTCGCAGTTGACAAGCTGTCCACATCCGAGTGTAATTTAAGACCTTCCCCAAGAGAGCCCAACAGAGTTAGGACATGCCTCTCCATTTCACTTTTCCTCATTCCCCATTTCTTCATGCCAGACCTTGGGCAACTTCTTTCACACTCTATCTCTGTTCCAAAAATTAGAGAGCCTTGCTGTTTACTGCCTACATAGGGAGTTTCTTTCTAAGACAGTATCATACCTGAAAACGGAATCTCAGAAGTGGCTGGCTTGGGATGCTTTGCAAATGCCGGAGGTCTGGCTTTTAGTAGATTTCAGTATTGTTTGAGTTAGATTTATCTGTTTGGAACAGTCTTCACAACTTGAGCTTGCTTATGATGCCGCTTGCGGAGGTAGCTCACTAGGTTTTGGAACAAAGTGTCTTTCCCTTCTCCATGTACACACAAACTAATCCTTCTTTAAATTCACCTGTAAGCATTCCAGCAGCCATTTATTTTCCCAACCTGACGTCTTTTCATTCTCTTCTGCTTGCCATCCATTTATCCTCCTACTCCTCTATCTTCCTCCCTATGCCTGCCTCTCCTTCCTATTTACTTTTCATCTCTTCTACCTGTCTCTGCCAGCCCCTGTACTTCCCCATTACTGCAGTCCTCAATCCATCTCGTTTCCCTCCTTATGTAGTCTTTTGTCACTGCTCGCTCCTGCCCTCTTTTGGCACCCTCCGTCTGGATCATTGTGATGGGCCCAGCCATCCACGGTACAGTGAAAGGCAACAGAAGCATTCAACATTCCCATTCATACTGATGTCTAGTGCCTCGTCAGATTTATCATCTTTAAATTCATCCCCTTTTTTAGCACATCAAGTTAAACATACTCCCACTTTTTTAAAACATGTTGTAAGACAACTGTTTTCTTTTCAGTTCCATATGGCTCCATATTGCTGTTTTTGCAGGAATGCATCATAGGTCAATGCACACTAGTCCAAATATGTCCAATCTGAGTCAGGTAAACACAAAACCAGGCTAACTATATAGGGTTAACATAGGACCAGGGCTGTCCAAACTCGGTCCTTGAGGGCCACTGTCCTGCAGACTTTAGCTCCAACTTGTCTCAACACAACTGCCTGGACATTTCTAGTAAGAGCTTGATTAGCTGGTTCAGGTGTCTTTAATTGGGGTTGGAGCTAGCCCTCCAGGGGCAGTGGCCCTCCAGGAGCAGGATTGGACATCCCTTCTTAAGACTGTTTTGCCAACTAGATATCCAGGCAAACCACAACTACTCGATTTTGAAAATATGTCATTTTTGCACGTCCTTAAACCATACCACTAAGCTAACATGTCTTATACTTATTACTAAGTTATTAAAAAGTTTTCTAAGAGAAGTCTTGTCTGTCGTCCCAAGTCAAACAGGTCTGCACCTGACGCCTTCTCAATCAAAATAGGTGCATGACGCACCTGCATGGCTGCAACACAAGACCCACCCCTCATTCCAGTTTATCCAATGAGCAAGGAGAACTTTCTATTCTCACCACCATTCCCCTCAGTAACAATAAAGAGCAACTATGCATCTGAACTCTTGCTCTTTATTGTATTAACATGGGGGTCAGATTGAATTACATGTTGTTGCGGTCCCATTTTGAGTAAATGGCATTATGACAGTTGAGATTTAAAGTGGTGATTTGTTGAACGCCAAGAGAAATAAATGGCCCTGTAGAGTCCAAAGCTCTGGCCAGAGTTAAGCACCCTCACTACACACCGAGAAATCGAGAGAGAGGAATGAGCTCCCTTCCAATAGCACCATTTATCCACTGAGTTTAACCACCCCATTTGGCTCACGCTGAGAGCCACAAAAGCCTTCATTACCTTTGTTTTTAATCACTTAATTTCCCCCTTTTAATAAATAAATCTGCAAATGAACAAACAGTGTAAGGAATGGTGAGGCTGCTCTGTAATAGCTCATAAATCTTTCAAAACTGATAATTAGCTACTGTACTGTCTCTTACTGGGCTTGGCTCCACTTGCACACAAACAGGAGCCATACGCCAAGCATTCCCTTTACTTCTTCTCAAATAAGCTGCCATTGAAGAGCTTTGGTGGTGGGGGGTATTCATTTGCTTGTTTGCTTGGGAGAGTTGAGTTAATCTATTTACCCGTAATGTTTTCCTTACTTCCCATAAATGATTCACTCATTTTGTCTGTAGTTCATTATCGAGCTTGGCATTTTGTAGTGGAGCCTATTTTCCAAATGGATGGGGAACTGTAATAAGATTGAAGTGTTGAGTGTTACCTCTAAATATAATGCCAACTATAAACATTGTGAGTGTGTTGCTGTTAATTTGCCACACTGAGTTTGCCTAAGATTCCCCTCTGTACATCTGAGCTCTACTGAATGGTCTTTAAGCTGGGTTAATAGAGTTTACATTTAAACTACCACAGCTTGCATGAACACAAATAACCTCAATGCTGTGGACGGTTCAAAAATTAGCTTAAGATAAACACTGTCTTTTAAAGGTGGATTGTAGTGTGTGGATGTTGTATTTGTTGCTAAAAACATTCTGTAATTACTTCCACTCTGTGTTTCTCCCTCTCTGAATTTGCATATCACCACAAAAATGCAAAAACTAATCTATAAATTCGAAGAAATAATATGCCATGCACAGGACACATGCAAAAATGAGTTGGGAAAGCCATTTGATTGAATTCTATTAAATGCTAAATAACTGCAATGCTCGGGCAAACTGCTATAGATTTGGTGTTGCTGATGTGTGCCAAATGAGTAGCTGTAGAAATCGAATACTTTTGTGTACGAAATTGCTCAACATGAGAGCCAACACAAACGCAATGGCGTTAAATAAAATGTCATCATGTTTTTAAGAAGAGTGGATTAATTAAGTGGTAGAAATAGCGGATGATGGGTACAGAATGGTCACAAAACTTTAAGACATTTACAGTCACACAAAGGTCTAGTGGTGTGCAAACTCTACTACATAGGGGTGTTTAGATAACTATATAAGAATTCATATGTTCACATTTTTTGAAAATATTTAGCCTACAGATCTCAGTTCAAATAATTCAATTTGTTTTCTATTCTGTTCTGTTCTGTTCTATTCTATTCTATTCTATTCTATTCTATTCTATTCTATTCTATTCATCAGTTTAAATGCTTCTGTTTGTTTTTATATTTTTAATATTTATATTTTATATTTGCCTACATAGGGAGTTTCTTTCTTTCAGTTTAAATGCTTCAGTTTGTTTTTATATTATATTTTATTATATTATATTATTGTAAACCTAATAAATAATTGACCTTAAAAAGTAAATTCATGAGAAATATCTGCTTCATTTTTTTATGTTATATTATATTATTATAAATAATTGAAGTGTTCTGCATTAGATAAAAAAATAAAAATAATAATAATAGAATTCCTTGGTAAAAAAAAAAAAAAAGATTTCTCAGGTAACCTAAAATATGATTCATTTAGTTACACCAAGGGTCAAATTAAATATAAATAGCACATTAATGTTAAAATTGACATACTTTTTTTGTGCGTGCACTGTACAGATCTGGTATAAAGAATGCTTTTGCTCAGTTGGCCAAAATGTCCAAACAATAGAGTAGAGTTTTGCTCAGCAAAAAAATTAAGAGGGAACATTGATGCTATTAGTAGTACATGTATTTGTAGCCTTGCTAATTTAATTCATTCTCCAAAACACCTGTCCTCTGTAGGGTCCTGGTGATGCTGCAGCCAATCCCTGCATTATGTTTAGGTTCTAAGTAGCTTCGTGTTTTAATGAGTTGAATCATGGGTAAACTAGGACACTAGAAATTAGAATAAACATACTAGTTTATAGAAAATAAGCCTGTAATAAATAGCAGATGTGCCTACATTATCAGAATGCTTTAAAACAGATAAAAGGTCACACTGGGATGTCAGGGACCAAATCATGAACCTCTGGAACTGTTCTTGAACTGGTTCTTGAAAACCATATCAAAGAACCGATTCAGAGAAATTACTTTCCATCACTACCCACTCTCTCCATCCATTTCACAGTGCTCACATACTGTGATGGGTGGGGGTGTGAGGGATCGAGAAAAAGCAGGTAAGAGCTTTTCTGCCGCACTTTTTATGCAAATAGCATAGCTTGCACCTTTCTCTCTTTGCAGGTAAATTTAGCCGTACTTGTACATGGCCAGTGAGCCATGAGAGCTGGATAGAGTCAGTCACCAGGCAACAGCATAACCACACAGCTCTCTCTATTGTTTCCCTCTTCCTTGCACTCTCTCTTCTCTCTTTCTCTCTCTCTCTCTCTCTCTCTCTCTCTCTCTCACTCTCTCTTTCTCACTGAAAAAGTTCAGATCTCCACATAAAGTCAATGCAAAGTAAAATGGCTTGATGTTTGTCTGGTTAGCTGACACTCAGGGATAAATTCACTAAACAGTTGTGCCACTTTAGTGAATGCGGACAGCGTGTGCCAGTAAACAAAGCTGTGTGTGACTGAAAATTAATGCTTAGTTGGATTCCCCTCTGTGTGTTTCCCCTTGAAGAATGATAGAGAAGTTGTCAGTCAGTGAAGGCAAGAGGCTTCAGGTTATGACAGGGGCGTCTGCTCTGGGCCTCTCATGTGACCAACATGTATGATGGGGTGATATATGATGGCAGAGTTCAGTGTCATCTTGTCACTTCCTTTAAGTGCTATAAATCTTTGGAAGGAGAAGGGTTAGTTAGAGCAGTGAGCTCTAGTAAGTGTGCCTTTATGAGTGCACGTTTGTTCATATGGCATGATAATCAGGGCAGTATATAAGCTTTGGAGAGTATAGTTAATTTGCATATGCAATAGGAAGCTCATAAATAATGTAGATTTGTGTGGTGATAATTAATGAATAGAAAACATCTGATAGTCTCTTTAAGGCTGCAGGTAAATGGCAAAAGAGTTTCTGTGGGCATACTGGATATGATTTTGAGTTTGCCTAATTAAAGATGCAATCTGTTTTGTTGGTTTGTGTGTACCTTCATTTACACTGTACAAATAAATAAATAATAAATAAATAATAATAATATTTCTGCAGAAAAACTGATAATGTCCTGACAGGAAAATTACTAGTACATTTTCTGAAAACAATGCCATGAATAATTCAAAATATGGGCAAAACAACAGTTAAATAAATGAAAAAAATAAATAAATAAGAATAATAATAAATTAATCATCATCATCATCATCATCATCATCATCATCATCAATACAGTCATATTAACAGTGTACATTGAGCTGTATTTTTACAGACTTTTCTTAGTGTAATTACATTTAGGGGCATGTGTTACTACATGGTTAAATATATATTTATATATATACACTACCAGTCAAAAGTTTGGGATCAGAACAATTGTAATGTTTTTTACAGGAGTTTCTTATGCTCATCAAGGCTGCATTTATTTGTTCAAAAATACAGGAAAAAAAATTATATTGTGAAATATTATTATGATGTAAAATAAAGTTTTTCTATTTTAATTCAAAGCTGAATTTTCAGCATCATTACTCCAGTCTTCAGTGTCATGTGATCCTTCAGAAATCATTCTAATATGCTGATTTATTATCAGTGCTGAAAACTGTGCAGCTTAATATTTTTTCGAAACCTGTGATACTTTTTTGTTTCGGGATTCTTTGATGAATAAAAACTTAAAAAGAAGAGCATTTATTTAAAATAGAATTTTTTTTAACAATATACACTACCATTCAAAAGTTTGGGGGTCAGTAAATTTTTATTCTTTCTTTTTTTGAAAGAAATTAAAACTTTCATTCAGCAAGGATGTGTTAAATTGATAAGAAGTGATAGAAAAGATTTATATTGTTAGAAAAGATTTCTATTTTGAATAAATGCTGTTCTTTTTAACTTTTTATTCATCAAAGAATCCTGAAAAAAGTATCGCAGTTTCCAAAAAAACTGTTGCCAACATTGATAATTCTAATAATAAATAAGCATATTGGAATGATTTCTGAAGGATCATGTGACACTTTATACTGTCGTAATGGCTGATTTAAATTCAGCTTTGCATCACAGAAATAAATGATATTTTAAAGGATATTAAAATAGAAAACATTATTTCATATTGTAATAACATTTTGGCAGATTACTGTTTTTTTTTCTTTTTTTTTATCAAATAAATGCAGGCCTGATGAGCATAAGAGACTTTTTAAAAAAACATTACAAGTCTTACTGACCCCAAACTTTCGAATGGAAGTGTATATATGTAGTGTCTTTTCAATAAATTAAGGCATTAAAGGAGACCTGTAACATGTTTTGTTTGAACAGCAATAGCTTAGTGCAGTTTTTAGTGCAATGTGTCCCAAATGTAGATATAATTGTCCCATTTCAGTCTCATGTTAACATGTAGATGTAAAACATACATGAATGTCATATATGAAATATACACATTTTATATTTTTGTACAGAGTCTTCTACCATCATCTCAGCAGGCTGGTGGTCAAACATGATGATTTCTCTCCACTTTAGCTTTAATTGGTTAAACTGACATTGTTACAGCTAACTCAATGTTACAACACTCCTCATTCTCACTTATGGAGCCACAGTTAACATGTTGCATCACCATGTCTAAAACTGAGAACCTGACACATCTCACACCAACTTCTTGCCATAGAAAACCATAGAGACTCCCTCGAAGATTGACATATATAATGTAGGTGCAGTCCATTTCCTGTTGATTGGCAGGGAAGAGCCAGAGGCTGGACAGAGTCAGGGCAGCGCACGGCAGGCTGATTCCTAATTAAGTGTTTAGCAGATAGAGCATCTCTATGCAAGCGTGCCTTCTGACACAACAATGCAAAGCAGTGCGAGCTGTGCAATTTAGCTACTTCAACTAAAGACTGCCAAAACAAATTGGTTTGCAAAGGTTGTGACTGCACACACCTCTCATTTACCACTTTCACTCACAGGAGTTTTAAAGGGATTTCTTTTCTCGCTTATATTGTCGAAGTTCAACGGGTTACTCACCGCTGATGCATTTATCTATAAAGCATGCGCTCTGTAAATCTTGTTTCCTCTCATCCTTTTCAAATAATCAATACACGTGGCAAGAAAATTGGGCTCCGGGGAGGATTATGTTTAATAGAGTGTTTGCTCAAGCACCATGCTACCTTGATTTTTTGGTATGGACTGTTTAACATAATCCTTCCCACTGCAGAATTTTCATTCCTGGAAAGCTATCCATCCTGAGCATTCATACTTCTCATTTGCTATCATAGCTAGAGAGCTAATTGCTTTTCAGCCCCTCTTGGAACACGTGCAGGAAATCAAGCAGCAGGAGAGGTCCCCTTTTCAATTTTCTCTCTAATAAATTTCCTCCCCTTTTTTCCCGAGCTCTTTCGAAAGCACAGGCAAATTAGAATTCATTGAATTCCGACATGTCTATTATGCTCTGAAATTCAGACGTGCTTTTCTTTGAGTGGTGTGGGACGGTTGAAGTCTGTGGTTGAGATGAGGGGAGACAATGAGGCTCTGATCTCACGACACAATGACAAAGAGATCGAAAGCGCCAGAGTATTGCTTAAATAACTTATTCAGATGTAGTCTCAGATCTGCTGGAGATCTTTGGTCTTGTAGGCTCAAGCCAGCTGACTTGTAATTTTGTCATGAAGCTCTTGAAAAGCAGCCATTTTGTTGTGACTGATAGGTTGCTTTAATGTGTGATATTTCATGCTCTTCCAAAGCATCTTTGTACGTTTGGTGACAGTTATGTTGTTTTACAATCATTTTCTGGCGGCAAAATTTCTGTCTGTTGTCTGTTTAGCAGAAGGCTCTTCCCTGCGACATTGAGGCAATAGGCAGAGTGAAAATCTCAAAGGCTGTAATTTTTCTTTCAAATCAAGACATTTGCTACCACTGAGGGAGGAGGTTTAGTGAGAGCGTATACAATTGAGGAGACCTCTGGGAATGGGCAATAGCAGGGGTGAACCTCACAGCTCTTCTGGATATGAAAGTGGGAAAATGTGGCTCATAGGCTTCATTGAATCAGTTGGGTTGAAGCCTAAAAGGATCGTTGAATAAACATCTTTTATAAAATGTGCCACACAGCAACATGTCCGATTAAGATAAATGAGCATGCAAGTATGATGTCTACTGTCCGTAATGGGCTCTAGTTGACCTGTTAGTGAATAATGATTGCCTGGGAAAGAATAATACCCAGTTGAAGGTCATTGGGAATATTTGTGAAGATAAAGATACAGCTCTCTGGGCAACTCAACATATGTTGATGAAGACATTTTTCATTCCATGTCAGTGATGCATTGAACTGCTTGGATGGTAACAATATTAACTGGCCTGATGCCATTTCAGGCCAAATTTTGAAGAGTGGTGTAAAGATAGTTCTTTAAAAAAGGACATTAGTGGTGATTACTTTGTGACAATGCTGTGAAGAGATTTTTTTTTATGACTGTTTATGCCTTTGGTGAGGGTTCAATAGGTCTTGGGAAGCCCAGAGGGCAGGAGACTGGAGACAAGGACAGCCAATCCCCATTTCCCTCCCACCTCGCTACATCTCCCAGCCCTGTTCAACCATGCTATGACTTGCATCTAAATAAGAGGATCTGAATACCACTGCTTCATCCCACGAGGCTGGTAAAACAACCAAAAACACACACAGACACTCCGAAAAGACACATTCTCACCCACACAAAAACAAATGCTTGAGAGCAGAGTAATATTAATATGCATGTTCATTGACCGTTTAAGCTGTCCACATACACATGAACTCCCTAGCATAAATGCTTTTTAAACATTTCTTAAAGGGATAGTACACCCAAAAATTCAGTTGTTATTTTCTCACCTTTCTTCTGCAAAACACAAAAGGAGACAAATTGAAGACTGTTTCCCATGCTTTTTTCCGTGCATTTATGATGAATGAAGAGAAATGATTTTAAGCTTCAAAAAAGATTTGAAAGCATATTAAAAGAAGTCAATGCGAAGTTAGTTAGTCAATGCGAAGTTAGTCATTATTTACTGCTAATCAGAGTGAGCTGCAACCTGAGTCAGTGAGTTGAACTCAAATTGGATTAAAGTGATTCGTTTATTCTGGTTTTGTGAACTGATTGAAAAGATTCAACTCAGAATGATTTGTTAAGGAATCATACAGCACTACTTGTCTCATGAACATGCTGAGGATAACAAAAATGGGTGTCAAGATTATCAGTAAATAAAAATGTGAGTTTTGGTTTTTATCTGTCAGAAATCTATTGCATGACTTCATAAACAGTGTTATTGAGGAATTATGTGTACCTCATTATTTTTGTTTTCCAACACAAATATCCATTCATCAAGATACATTAGCTTGAGATGCAAAAGTAAAATTACGTCTTATAAAACAAACAGAATTAAATTAGTAAACAGTCTGTCAATGGGGTATGAAAACATGTTTTCCCTTTGAATTAAGTTGACTGGCAGATACTTGCACTTGTTTTAATCATAAATCCATTTTATTTTGATCAGTTCAACAGAAAACAAAACCTTTTATTGTATATCTTATCTTCCTATATCTTTTTGCCTCTCAAGTAAATGTGTCTTGATTTAAGTAACTTTTGACATTTGTACTGGAAAACAAGGCAAAAATACTGCGGAAGAACATCACTATTTTATTTTTATTTTTATTTTTTTTGCAGTGTTTACCAGAAGTACAATAAACATTATTTCCAGCATGAT
The DNA here is from genome assembly GCF_018340385.1 of Cyprinus carpio. NCBI lineage: Eukaryota > Metazoa > Chordata > Actinopteri > Cypriniformes > Cyprinidae > Cyprinus > Cyprinus carpio. The sequence goes on along the minus strand of NC_056581.1, from coordinate 5,785,804 downwards.
CTCATGGAAATTCATACATATTTTATGTGGTGGCTAATTTGTATGAATACGTGCAACCTTACTCTTACGATTCGTGCTAAATAGTACATATTTTACGAGTTGCACAATTTCTATAAATTTGTATGAATGATGTACACCTAACCCCACCCCTAAACGTACCCGTCACTGGAGTCTAGACAAATTGTACAAAATCGTAAGAGTGAGGTTGTATGAATTCGTGCCACCTCATAAAATACGTACGAATTGGTCATGAGATCGCGTTGTTATTTCCATATTCTAGTGGTTGGGAGCAGAGGTAATAAAGAATTAAGTAATTTATATTGCTAAAATTATTTTAACAGTAATGGAGATTGCATTTTCAAACTTTGAAGTGTTGCTAATACAACTCAGGGTGTGCTCCCTAGACATTTATATTAAGAGAACATGTTGACGTATTTTGTTCCCTTCAATTTGTTCTTTGATTTTCTTTACCTAAAATTAATGATGAAAGAATCTCCATATTTGAGTGAACTATCCCTTTAAGTATGTGCACGACACATCCTCTCACAACACCACACACACATCAACGTTGGCAGAAATATTCTGCGGGCTACAGATTAAATTACTGCCATGGTGAAACTATAAACGGCAGATTAAGTGGCTGGCAAAGGCTGCTACAAGGAACAGTCTTCGCCAGAATCCTAATGCTGTTTCTGTCCAAAAAGGAGCAAAAGGAAGGGTACAAAGCCTTCAAGGAATAAAACCATCACTCTTTCCGTTTCGTGGAAGTTGGTGTGTGGTTTTTGTGTTGGTAGGAATTAAAATTGCAAGACTCAAATTATTACTTTTTCTGCTACATCATCCACAATATGCACTAGTGAACCATTCCCATAATTCAATATCTTGATAAGAGCGCTTGTATGTACTGCTCAAGTATACATATTTTTTTTCCCCTCACAAGTTTATTTTCCCGTTACACAATCTGTAAGATGTTGAGGAATTTTTTATTTTATTTTTTTATAGTGAAAGTGAAAGTGAAAGTGAAAGTGACGTGACATTCAGCCAAGTATGATGACCCATACTCAGAATTCGTGCTCTGCATTTAACCCATCCGAAGTGCACACACACACTGTGAACACACACCCGGAGCAGTGGGGCAGCCATTTTATGCTGCGGCGCCCGGGGAGCATTTTCGGATGGCCTTGCTCAAGGGCACCTAAGTCATGGGATTGTACATGCACTCCCCCCACCCACAATTCCTGCCGGCCCGAGACTCGAACTCACAACCCTTCGATTGGGAGTCCGACTCTCTAACCATTAGGCCACGACTTCCCGTGGTAATAACACTCAATGTTAAGCACTAAGGGTATGCAAACTTTTTTAACAGAATAATTTGTGTAAATTAGGTTATTATTTAGTCTTGTAGAATATAGCTGTTATCAAACAGCTTAAAGGCTGCACTAAATAAGAAAAATGCTATTTTTAATGGTCTCTCTTTTTTATCATAATCCTATCTCACAGATTCTGCCAGGGGTATGTAAACTTTAACAAAAGGCATTAAGTTGAAGTTTGAATCTGCACTGTAAACTTGTGAACTGACCCGACTGGTTCAAATTTGAAGTCTGATACCAACCCAAACTCGTGTGAGCACATACAGTATGCACAAAATGAGCTATGTAAAAAAATAATTCAAAACAGTTATTTTTCATTATTTACAAATCCAATGCAAACTTGAAGTTATGTGTGAAAAACTTATATGAACTGATATTGCACGAAACCTTGGAACCTTGAAAGTCGAGCCAGAACAGAAATTCATGATGAAAAGACTTATATGTTGTTCCTTTCCACTTATATTCAGCGTGGAATATTACATATTTATGATAAAGTGCTTCAACAAATAGTCGTTCTGGGCCTTGTCAGATTGTGCTGTTCCTACTAGCCTGTAATTCTCATTTCAGACTTGGTTCCACTTCAGCAATTGTGTGAAACGGCAGTTTTTAATGTCAAACTAAAGATGGAGATTATTTTTCATCTCATGAATTCATCAAAATATGCATCCAATTATTTTCCATGCTACTTCTCCCCATCAAGTACGTTGGAACGAACAGTGCTTTGGAAATGAGCCACCAGCATGGACGCGGGGCCCACACTAATACGGTGACCTTTTAAGTTGACAAGTGTGGAATGTGATTGTGCACGTATTGCGAGTGCGTTTTTGTCGCTAAATGTTCTGTCCTTTGCTCCTTTAAACTCAGACTTGTAATAGCTTGAGAGTGGCGCTCATGCCTCACTGTGTTCTGATGTCTTTCCTCGCCTAACTATAGCTACTCAACATCTGATAAAGACGGCATTGTCGGAACGGCATGACCATGTGGCCATTTGAAATCTTTTTTTCATTAATCCTATTTGGAAACAAAATCCTGTTCCTGGAGCCTGACACAATGAAGCCAAATAACCAGATTGTTTTACTGTTGTATTGTAAATTATGGATATGAATGGTGATTTGGTGTGTTTTTTTTTCCCCCAATTAAAAAAAAAAAAGAAAGCAATTAGTAATAAGGAATTTTCCTACAATAAGTGATAATGGTAAGAATAATTAACTTTGCTTTGGAATAATTTTCCATTTCTTTTTTTTTTTCAATTATTTATTCACAATTATAGTCATTTATCAATTGCCATGTAATGTTAATAAATTAAAATGTTTAAATAATTGATAGCTTAATTTAAGCTAATTTTGCAACATTGTTCTTTTTTTTTTGTTTTTTTACATTTTATTAACCAACATTAATTCACTTTATATATATATATATATATATATATATATATATATATATATATATATTATATATATATATATATAAATGTTGTAAATTAATTATTTATTAATTGTTTGTCATTTGAATAATGACCTGCTTTGGAATTATTTTCATTTCTTTAATTATTGACATATGCAGCCAAATTACCATTAACGAACTGCAATATAATGTTAATAATTCCATTTAAATGGTTTTATTTATTCACAGCCCACATTCCTTCAAGGAAGGCTGTATATAGTAAGACCTGTAGTGTGTACCCTATGTGTGTGCATGCACAGGCACTCCCAAGTTCTTTCACATTACTGGAATTACCCAAAGGGCATTGACAGGGGGGTTTTAATGAATTAAAGTGGACAGAGCTGACTCAGAACGATCGATTGCTTGTCCCTTATGGACCTGTGTGTGTTTAGTGCCAGTAGTTTCATTCTGGCACAGAAAGCAACTGAAAGAGAGGCGGGTTTGGATGTAGTGCTCTGCAGAGAGGGGATGGCACAAAGTGTTTTTAACTGGCCAATCATTTTTTGATTAATGAGAGTCTTCACTGGTACAATGTGAACAGAAGGAAAAATATATCTCTGAGACTCACGGGGACAGAGACTTTATGATACTCTGTCTACACGTTCCTATCTATGACAGTGCTTTTCAACACATTTTCACATTGGGAGTTCTAGAGACAATACAAGACAGAATCCTGCCGTTGATAGCCACTTTTCAGTGTATATAGCATATCTACTGTGATGCAAAAAATTAAATAAAAATAAAACTGAGGCTATGAGGGACTGAAATTAGAATTCTACTTACCATGTCGTTTTAAAACTGTATGACTTATTTATGCATAAAAGATTATTATTGATATATCAAAATATTTTGAGAAAGGTTTATATATTTATTTATTTGGTATTGTTTTGTTCATAACATGTGTTTGCTGGAGACTTTTGTCCACTGGAAATGCTTAAAACATACTTTGACCTTTTGTACTGTAAGGTCAAATAAAACCCTTGTTCTGTTTTCCTAATTTTAAACAAACTATATTGTTCATTGCATTTTTTTTTTCAAGCTCTACCATTCAACCTTGGTACTAAACATTTTCATTCTTTCTGTAATCCTTTTTTTTTTTATTATTTATGGGAAATATGTTTAGCAATTTATCAATATTACATAAAAGCCATACTGCAAATTTATGCTCAAATGTATGCTAAAAGTGTAAAACTCATTTTATAAGGGGGGAAACAACTTGTGCAATATTTATTTGTTTGTTTATTTGACAAAATTTAAAATTAAAAATTAAAATAAAACAGCACATAAAATATTTAGTTAGTTGATAGTTAGACCTCATGAGGCTAAGCACCTCCTTTCAGTGATAACTGTGCTAAAAAAGAGGGGGGGGGGGGGAAGGGACTTCATGTTTCAGGCCCTATTTGTGGAAAGTGTCAGGTAGTGACTTTATACCAGCAGACAAGAGGTCATTGAATCTCCCCATGGAGTAGTGGATGTTAACTCACTAGCTGAAGGTCAGAAGTTCTGATGTCCGTTCCCTGTCCAGTGGTCCAGTACCTTTAAGTGAGGCACTTAACCTTAGATCTAATCCTGGGTTTCTACAGCATGTCTGCCCCTGACCCCAGTAAAGCTTCTTTAAAAAAGAACAGTAACCATTTTGTAGAACCATAGTGAATAGCTGAGGGCTAAATCTGCACTGCATCTATTGTGAAAATAGCCTCAGTGACCTACTGCTTTGAAAACATGATCAAATCTTGATGTAAGTCAACACACTGCAGTGCAGATCGTAGAGGGGCATCGAAATGTGTCAGGAACTACTTAAAAAAAACGGTGTCAGAGAGGTTTGACATTTTATTAGAATATATATCATACCTCTGCAAATGTCACTCTGAGTTTGTATGACTAGCCTAAAGCCTACTTGGTGTGGGATAGAGGATTATCATTAACTTTTTTTTTAAAGGACATTCATTACATTTGATATTTTTTCTGCGATATCTTTCTTTGGAAATACCCTGAAGACTTAAGAACGGCACAGAAACCTCATTTACTGTTTATGACAACTATGTGGTTTATTTAAATCCTCTTAGTGTGTTCAGCTACTTTTGAAAATATTCATATTTTATTTGATTGTACTTTTTTTGATGGAAAATATAAGTTTATCATTATTACATACCAGCCCTACTGAGAAAACAACTTAACTGGTAGACGTAGACAAGATGGCACACGTACACATCGCGAGACTCAGCGTCTCTCCAGTTTCTGCAATTTTGCAGTATTTTTCCTGTTCATCTCGGGTGTGTTTATACTGAACAGCTTTGTCTTAACATCTTACACCTGACAGGAGCTTTTGGATATTGGTGTGCACTTTTCCAATAGTTTTATCACCAATCCTCGAATCATCCTGGAAATCTCCAGAACCCCCGAAGCTACGCACACTACCTGGCCGGGCGGAAGTGCTTGCATGCGGCTTTGAGTTTGTAAACAAAGGTGGGGGTAAGCGCTGAGGTCTAAGAGCTAAACTAAAGCTAACACTGCTCCGGCTCTCTTTACCCAGCATTTTCCTCGCTAATCTGCGGCCACTGGTGGATGAGATATGCTTTTGCATCACCCACCGTAAAAGACTTTTGGATTGCAATGTCATGGTTTTCACAGAAACATGGCTACACAACGACGTACCCAATAATGCTATGGAGCTAACCGGACGCTACATGCTCCGGGCAGATAGGATAGCAGATTACACCTTAAAAAACATAGGCGTATGAATGTGCATTTATGTTAACAAAACTTGGTGTATGAACACTGTCATTGTTGGGAGACACTGCTCAGCTAACCTAGAGTTTCTCATGGTAAAGGGTAGACCTTTTTATCTGCCGCGGGAGTTCTGCAAGCCTGTGCATGGATCCAACCCATCATTAAGTTTGCAGATGACACCACGGTGATTGGCCTCATCAGAGACAATGATGAGACTACCTACAGGGAGGAGGTACAGCACCTGGCCGCATGGTGTGCTGACAACAACCTGCTCCTTAACACCAGTAAGACAAAGGAGCTCATTGTGGACTTCAGCTGAAGAATGGAAGCACGCATGACCCCATCCACATTAACGGGATCCACACGCATGATCCCATCCACACACACACACACCAAACACACACACTCCTCACCCCTCCTCATCACTACATCTGGTTTGCAAACAAACAAACAAAAAAACAGTTCCCTTGGTATTACTTGCACTACTGCCTGTTCATCCAGAATACTTAATGATCCATTTGCACACTGGAATATTTTTCTATGCAGTTTTTTACTGTCCATTCCACTAGTGTAAATGATGTTCATACAGTATGTTCACAGTTTCTGCTTATAGTGTACATACACTTACTACATAATCCATCTGTATAGTATGTTCATAGCACACCTATCTGTATATCATGCTGGTAGTATTTAAAAATCTGTAAATTATGTCCATAGTACTGCCTTATCTTTATATTTATTGTACTGTATATTTGTAACATATTGTAGACACTGTATATCCTGTACTTACTGCTTATTGCACTTCTGGTTAGATGCTGACTGCATTTTGTTGCCTTGTACCTTACATGTGCAATGACAATAAAGTTGAATCTAATCTAATTTCCTCTCAATTTGGAACCCTATTTTATTTAATTGTTTGTTAATTGTGTAAATGCTATATGCAATTTCAGTATTTATTTATTGTTTGCCAATTGGAAATCATGAAATTACTCCTTTTAGAGATCATAGAGACAAATTTAGACATCTGGACATTTAATAGGGCTGCTAAAATTGTAAACCTATTTTTAAAAGGGGGGAAAAAAGAAACTGCTCATTCAATATTTGTATTCATTCATTCATTCATTCATTCATCATTCATTCAAGAAAAATATTTTTAAAAAATAACTCATGCAATATTTTATATATATATATATATATATATATATATATATATAATATATATATATTATATATATATATATATATATATAAAATATTGCATGAGTTATTTTTTAAAAATATTTATATATGTATGTATATATATATTGTTTTTTTAACAAGTTTGACCTCTTGAGTGTTTATTTATTTATTTATTTATTTATTGTACATGGTGTACAATAAATAATATCTGTATGTGCAAAAGCCATGTAGTGGCATAGAGAATATATAATGAAGTGTTTTCAAAGTCATTAAAGTTTGTGCCTTTCAGCCCATTTTATAATTATGTTGAACGCAGGGGATTAAAGAGGATATTTACTCTAAAAAAGAATACGTTTTTGAAGACAACAGGGGGAGTATAAAATGTCCCTTTCGGTTGTCTTAAAGTGTCACAAAATTCATTTTGCATAATGCAGTAGTCTTTTGTCAAGGTGCAGCATACAACATTAGACCAGCTGACAGATTCAAGGTAGACTATTGCTTCTAATTTTCCTTGCTTCTCTCCTGCTCTCACTCAACATGGCTGAGTGTTGTTTTGTACTTTTGTCTTTGTTCGAAATGGAAAGATAAAATGTAATGTTCCGCTCCGTTTGAACGTCACACAACAGATCTTGACTGCTTAACCCTCTGTCACAGTTTCCTTTTACATCACGGTTTCATTTCATTGTGGTCTGTCTTGCATTTACCCCTTTTAGTGTCATATTCCCATCTATTTCTTTCTGGAACACTCAATTCATTTTTTTCACACACACCTCTATTTAGAGGGAAAGGTAAGCTGTAAGTTACCAATTATAGAGAGTAAGTTGTGCATATCTGTCAGATTTGTATGACTGAAGAGTTGGAGACTCAATTTATCCAGCTGTCACACTTTCATATACATTTATTTCTCTAGTAGACACTTTCTTACCAAATGTCCTGTCACCATCTCAAAATCTGAATACATGGAGCATGTAATTTTATTTTCTTCTTTCCTTCTTTTTTCCTTGCTTTCTGTTAGTCAGATGGAAGATAAGGTTATGCAAGCTACAGTACTAATTTTCTATATTTCCCTACTCTATTCCAGCTTCTGAAAGCTCAGCGGTCATAAAACATGCAGTATAGTTATACTTATATACTTAGAGATTAAAGATTTAGAGATTTGCAATTGAGAAAGTCTCACATTCTCACACATCTCACATTTGTGGCCATTTCTGTACAGAATTTCGAGAAAAGAAGTCATAATTATGAAAAAGTCACAAATGTCAGATATGAAGTCATAATCATGATTATGAAAAGGTCGCAAATGGGAGTTTAAGACTTATAATTGTTCAAGTTCAAGTCTGCTTTATTGTCAATTTCCACATGTACAGTACATACATACAGAGAATCGAAATTGCGTTACTCTCAGTCTCCGGTGCATACAGATAACATTAACATTAAAGCCTAAAAAAATAACTAGATCAAATATAAAATGTAGATACAAGTATACACAATAAGGGATTTATAAAAAAAAAAAAAAAAAAAAAAAAAAAAAAAAGACATATAAAAGACATATAATAAAAATAAAAAGTTAAAAATAAAGTTAAATAAAGCAGCGCAAGGTAAAATGACAGATATAGTGCAAATCAATGAAGTGAACAACAGTGCAGTTAAAAGATTTTTAGTGCAAAAAAATCACTTATTAAAAATATCTTAAGTCTGATTAAAGTGACAAGTGACCAAGAGCAGTTATTTAACTGACTGATGAGGTAGTTCCAAGCCGAATGAGGGTAGTGAGCGGTGAGTGAGCAGACCAATGCTGCACAAGTGACTCGTGCATGTCATCATATAAATTAGTGTGTGTGTGTGTGTGTGGGGGGGGGGGGGTTCATAGTTCAGTGGTGCCTGGGGAAGAAGAGGGGACGGGGGGCAGGTTTCGGGAGGGAGTTCAGCTTCCTGACAGCCTGGTGGATGAAGCTGTCCTTCAGTCTGCTGGTCCTGGCCTGGAGACTCCGCAGTCTCCTCCCTGATGGTAGCAGGCTGAAGAAGCTGTGTGATGGGTGAGTGGGATCACCTGTGATGCAGAGGGCTTTGCGGGTGAGACGTGTTCCATAAATGTCCTGGAGGGAGGGTAGAGAGACACCAATGATCTTCTCAGCTGCTCTCACTATGCGTTGTAGAGTCTTTCGGCAGGACGCGTTGCAGGCGCCATACCACACAGTGATGCAGCTCGTCAGGATGCTCTCGATGGTGCCTCTGTAGAATGTGTACATGATGGGGGGTGGGGCTCTGGCTCTCCTCAGTTTGCGGAGGAAGTAGAGAGACGCTGCTGTGATTTCTTGGCCAGTGCTGCATGCAGTGTTGTCGGTCCAGGAGAGGTCCTCTGTGATGTGCACACCCAGGAACTTGGTGCTGCTCACTCTCTCCACAGTCGCACCGTTGATGGTCAGAGGAACGTGCTGAGTGTGTGTGCTCTCCTGAAGTCTACAACAATCTCCTTCGTCTTCTCCACGTTCAGAGAGAGATTGTTGTCACTGCACCACCCGGCCAGGCGGCTCACCTCGCTCCTGTAGTTTGTCTCATCTCTGTTGCTAATGAGACCCACCACAGTCGTGTCATCCGCAAACTTAATGAAGAGGTTGGAGCTGTGTGACGGTGTGCAGTCATGGGTCAGCAGAGTGAAGAGGAGGGGGCTCAGCACACATCCTTGGGGGGCCCCAGTGTTCAGTGTGATAGTGCTGGATGTGTTGCTGCCGACCCGTACTGCCTGAGGTCTTCCAGTCAGAAAGTCCAACAGCCAGTTGCACAGAGAAGTGTTGAGCCCCAGCTGACTCAGCTTGTAGATGAGCTGTTGAGGGATGATTGTGTTGAATGCTGAACTGAAGTCTATGAACAGCATTCTGACATAAGAGTCCTTTTTTTCCAGATGGGTGAGTGCTGAGTGGACGGCAGTGGAGATGGCATCATCGGTCGAGCGGTTGGACCGATATGCAAACTGGAATGGGTCCAGGGAGGGGGGGAGGGCAGACTTGATGTGGTGCATGACTAGCCGTTCAAAGCACTTCATGAGGATGGGGGTAAGTGCAACAGGACGGTAGTCATTGAAGCAGGATGGAGATGGGCTTCTTCGGGACTGGAATGATGGTGGTAGTTTTAAAGCATGTGGGAATAACAGCCTGACTCAGTGAGATGTTAAAAATGTCTGTGAAGACATCAGTGAGTTCTGCTGCACAGTCTTTCAGTACATGCCCAGGGATGTTGTCAGGACCCGGAGCTTTGCGGGCATTGATCCTGCTGAAGGATCTCCTCACACTGTCTGGGGTCAGAGTCATCACCTGGTCGCCGGGAGGAGGTGGAGTCTTCTGTGCAGTGGTGCTGTTTTGTTGCTCAAAGCGAGAGAAGAAGGTGTTCAGCTCGTTCAGCAGAGAGATGTTGTTGTCACAGGTCCGTGGTGGGGGCTTGTAGTCCGTAATGGTCTGTATCCCCTGCCACAGGCTCCTAGTGTCTCTGCTGTCACTGAATTGGTGAGCTATCCTCCTGGAGTACTGTCTCTTAGCCTCTCTGATGCCGCGGGGACAGGTTGGCCCTGGCTGTTCTCAGGCCCACCTCATCTCCAGCTCTGAAGGCAGCATTCCGTGTCTTCAGGAGTCTGTAGACCTCCCCCGTCATCCATGGCTTCTGGTTGGCCGCGGACAGTGATAGTTTTTGTGATCGTTACATCATCAATACACTTATTGATGTAGGCAGTAACAGTCTCTGAGTACTCCTGGAGGTCAGTGGTGTTATTGCATGTGGCAGCCTGTTTTAAACATGTCCCAGTCAGTTGTGTTGAAGCAGTCCTGAAGAATCTCTGATGATCCTTCTGGCCACACTTTAATCTGTTTGTAAACTGGTTTGGCGACTTTAATGAGTGGTCTGTATGCAGGCATTAGCATAACAGTGATGTGATCTGAGGCTCCGAGGTGGGGGGAGGGGGAGGGCTTTGTAAGCTCCTCTCTGTGTGTGGTGTAAACAAAGTCCAAAATGTTATTACCTCGTGTTGGAAAGTTGATGTGCTGGTGTATTTTTGGAAACACACTCTTAAGGTCAGCATGGTTGAAATCCCCAGCTATGATGAGAAAAAGCATCCGGGTGTGCTGTCTGCTGCCACTGATGTGTTGGTACAGTTCATTAAGTGCGTCGTTCCTGTTGCTGGTGATGTTGAATGGGGGAATGTACACTGAAATGAGCAGTATAGCAGTATATTCCCTCGGCAGATAGAACGGCCGGCACTTAATAATCATAAACTCCACCAGGGTTGAGCAGTGTTTGCTGATCACAACAGTATCGCGGCACCACGCGTCATTGATGTAAACACAAAGCCCGCCGCCGCGGGTTTTTCCTCCCGCGACGAGAGCTCTGTCCGCTCGATAGCACGTCAGCTGGTCGAGCTGAATAGCGCCAATCTGGAACGCTGTTGCTGAGCCATGTTTCCGTGAACACAAAAACACAACAGTCTCTTACAGTCCTCTGAGTTGAGCGTAGTAAACGAATGTAGTCCAGTTTATTGTCCAACGAAGCGTACGTTAGCCAGTACGATGGTGGGGACAGATGGCTTGTGTGGGTTAGCCGTTAGCCTAGCCCGGATACCTCCGCGCTTCCCCCTCTTCTGCTTCCTCTCACGCCGCTGTGTGGGCCTCCGCTGCGGGCGAGATGCAGTGGTGGGGGTCGATGATGGGTGAAGGCCTCCCGTAGCAGATCGAGATCCGCAGAGCTGTTCCGCTTGCGCGGAGTTTAACTGTAAAAAATGCGGTTCTGCCGACATCGAGCAGAAACTCGCGACTGTATTTGCGCTTACAGACAGGTAGACGTGACGACAACGTGCAAAAACACTGCGACTCACAAGACAAAAAACACGAAAACACCGTTCTGTCGGGACAGAGAGAAGCCGCTGCGTGTGGCCGCGCCGCCATCTTGTACTTATATTCTTATATTGCAATATGAATGGTTATGTAGAACCATGTCTTAACCATCGCAAGGTACATATCATCATACCGCTCGATCCTGCTGTTCTTAAACATAGTAAGAAGATGCTGCTGTGATTATTTCTGTTGTGGTCGCCACATAGGCTATGCCCCCCCCCCCCCCCCCTACGGTGCCCAGGAGGTGACATGTTCGGTTCACTTAGTTTTGTCATGGCCATGACATAATTACTTGTGGGAACGTGATAATATGCTGTGGCCACGAGATATTAATTCATGGGAACATCATATTAACTTGTGGCAACATGATGGCCATGGCCACGACTTCTTATGTTGAGGGAACAACATATTTTTCTTGTAGCCATGAGTTTAATGCGTAAACAAACCTGTGTGACCATAGCAACCCGGGATTATCAAAAATAGATAAAACATTTTTATTAAAATTAAACATTTAATTTAATATTTGTATATTATTATTATTATTATTAAATTAACTTAAAAATATAACCAATAATAATAGGCTAATAATAATAATAATAATAATGTACTACAGGGAAAAAACGATCAGTTAATGGATTTACAAGACTGTAGGATGAATAAAATTGTTTTCTTGTAGGCCTATTTTATATTATGCACTTTATGTAACATTTATTCATTATAAACTTCAATTGAATGCTGCCTATCACGTTTAATACAGTCCGATACCCAAGACCTATGGTTAATATAATTATTTAATAATGTAATAATTTATATAATACATAATATAATAATGTCTTAATTCAAAGTAAAATATTAATGAATCAATCTCTGATAAACCTGTGTTGCTATGGTCATGCAGGTATGTTTACGCATTAAACTCATGGCCACGAAAAAATATGTTATTCCCTCAACATTGCATCTCGAGGCCATGACATAAGGATGTTGTTACCTAGACAAAATGATCTTGTGGCCCTGACATATTATCATGTTCCCATGAGTTATGATGTTGTGGCCACGACAAAACTAAGTGAACCGAACATGTCACCTCCTGGGCACCGTAAATAGGCCACAAAAGTCGCATGTAGCTAATGGTCAGTTTGTTGAGTAGAACAGCGTCTTCTCTTCTCCATATCTCGTTGTTTTCATTTGCCACACCAATCACGATCCATGGTCTCCAATGACAAAGACCTCAAATTTAGTTATGCTAAAGTGACACAGGAGAAAAAGTGCAGGTTTGGAAAGGAGGTACTGCGTAATGGAGGCCTGATTGATTGGCAGAGCCATTCTCTCATGCGCTTGAGTGACAGAGTTGCGGTCGCCATGGTGCAGGAAATGAGAGTGGAATTACAATAAAGCCCTGTCACTTCCTCAGGGACAGAGAAAACACAATCAGGCCTTTTACCTTCACATCAAACACACAACCTAACACCCACACGCTCTGCATCTTCAGCACACACACACTTTCACAGCCTCACACAACAGCACTTGCCACAGTGGGCTCCACATCAAAAATACACTCGGCAGCCTTGCTTTTACCCAATATTATACCCCTGACTCTCTTTGCCTTTAATCTGTCACCTCGCACACAACCCACAAGAGCCATTATGGAAATACAGAACAGGGCTTCAGTGGCTCGCTCTGAAATGTGGCCCTCAGTGATTTGCACAAGGTTCTGCTTCACAGATTGGTCTATTAGCTGGGTATAATACAGTGATACTGTATTGTATACTGTGATGTGTGCACACACACTATAATAACAAAATTGTTTTCCGATATGGTTACAGACACAAACAGGAGAGTATATTACTTGATCTCTGTCTATCATACAAGCCTAAATGCAATTCTGGACTCTTAAAGAAAGAACAGAAAAAATATGAATGTGTATTATTTTAAGAAAGGATTTGTTTTTTGGTTTTTTTTGGTGTGTAATTATATATATATATATACATATATATATATACATACATACATACATACATACATATATATATATATACTGTATATATGTGTGTGTGTGTGCGTGTGTGTGTGTGTGTATAATTCAGCAGATTTGTAAGACTGGGTTAAGAATTTATTTTGCTTTGTGGCATTTTTTCTCAAAGTTAAGCACAATTTCTCCTCATTGCTGTGGTGTGTCTAGAGCTTTTACTCTTGTGTTTTTTTTTTTTTTTTTCTATTCTGAATAATGATTCTCATTAGATTCACATTATTGTAATACAGTATTTGTTTTTGCTGTTTATTTCTATCTGCATAAATGTAGTTGCCAATACACACTATCATAATGCATAAATAGATTATCCATTTAAATAATATATAATATTTTTGTGTCTATCACATTAATATGAATGAGTTTTTTTTTTTGTTACATTAATGTGAATGGAGGAGGATCTTAAAGGGGGTCATATGATGCGATTTCACATTTTCCTTTTTTCTTTGGAGTGTTTAAAAAGCTCTTGGTGCATAAAAAAAAAAGATCTGTAAATTTGCAAAGACTAAAGTCTCCAACCCAAAGACGAATATTCTTTATAAAAGTTAAGAGTCAACCACACCCCCCTAAAACGGCTCATTCTAACACAACATGTTACGTCACGATGTGGGAAGCTCACCCAACTGTTCACGCCCAAAATGTTCATGCAAAGAAAAAAAGTCTGTAACTTTGATTCTTGCTGTCGCCAGCGCCATGTTGTGGAGACACTGTTTCGTTCGTGTATGAAAGCAAAAATACTTTGTTTGGTCTTCCAAAAGAGGCCGACACAACTAGAAATCAGTGGCTAAGTTGTATTTAAAACACTGTTCCAGAACAGTTCAACCCAAATATTTAGTGTGCAGCACATTTTATGGATGCTTCCTGATTATAGGAGAGAAGACTACAATGCCGGCGTGTTCTGACTCACAGTCTGTACAGTAAGTACTTACATATTTAAAGGATTTGCCACTGATGATTCAAACGCAAGTTTGAGCAGTGTACTAGCAGCGGTTCTCAATTCCATTCCTCGTGCCCCCGCTGCTCTGCACATTTTGTCATGTTTCTCTTATCGCTTCAGACATTTGTTTCTATCAAACGTAAGTTGCCCCCTGCGAAGTGGACATCACAGGATATTCCACCATGATTCAAGTTCGACACGTGAACGTATATGTTCCATTCAAAGTACATTAGAAGTGTGTGGGACGTGAATTTAAATTGTATTTATTTACAGAGGTATATGATGTCACACTTGTCCGGAGTCGCATGTGAAGATGTTGCGCAGCGCAAATCTGTGAATGAAATGTCCAAAGTGAGGTCGGGAACTTCAAAAAGATTACCCTGCTCAGGGCTACAGTGAGGGAGCAATGAACACGTCAGTAGGGACCAAGTGTTTGCCTCACTAGTCCTCAAAAGTGAAGCCTTCGCGTTTCGATCGCCCCCCAGGTGGCTGGTCTCAGTATAGGTCATAAACCCCGCCCTCTCCATGTAATCTAATGGGATGTGGGACAAACTAAATAATTAAATTTCACTTTAAATATTTTGTTTTCACACATGGTTTGTGTCATTTGATGTAGATTTTATCATGCTCATGTAAGTTAGGGTGTGGTTTTTAAAAATAAGTTTTGTTTTTAGTTAGTTGTGTGATGCTATGAAAACGGGGGACGTGTGACGTCCATGATTGACACTGAGCTTGACAGCTTTTCTGAGCGACACTGAGGCGGCCAACGGACTTTTTCGGGATCTTCACGAAGAGATTGGCGTGCTATCTTACCCTATTTAAAACAAAGCCTCTTATATGAAAAATCAGCAGACCAAAAAAGTGGACCCAGTCAGTCTAATTTAAAAAATGGGTCAGGGGTATGTGTTTTGTGATCGACTCTGCGGGAGTGTGGGGCGGGACGCGCGCTCCACTTCGCTCTCTATGCGCAGACTCCGGTCGGTAAATTATTAATTATTATTTTAGGCTTATATTATTATTATTATTATTTCTATTATTATTATTATTATTATTGAGGAAGGTTAACTATGGGGGAAGTTTCTTATTGGTCCTAAAGTAAGCTTTATTGTCTATAAGCAAAATATAAATTTTTGCAAATTCATTTGGCGTCAAACATGTTTGATTAATCTGTCTCTGTTTGTTACTTAACTTGATTACCTAGGAGGCTTTTGCTTGCAAATACAGTACATGTTTTTTTTAATTGTTGTGTCTCTTTTAAAGCCTCTCAAAGTCCCTTTGTCATTCCCAGCATGCATCAGCTGTACCCCTAAGTCATTTGTCACTCTTAATTCCATGTCTTTGCCTCATTGTTAACTTTTTACTGCACCGTTCATCCTTGTGACAAACATCCTTTAATTATGTGCTGCAAATGTGCATTTTTAATTAGAAGCATTATCTGTTTGGAGTGTGAATATTAAGTTGCATGTTTGATGCTTCTTACTGCAAAAAGGTTTAAGATTATGAGCTCCAGCCATGTTTTATGTCCTTTTATGACCGCTGTGGGTGTTTATGACCATATAAGAGTCTGACGTATCATCTTTAATACAATTCTGATGCTGCTTTCGTCAACACAAAGCACTGTTAAACCCTGTTAAAAGCCTTTAAAGCTTGGCAGCTTGGGGCCTGTTACATGCAACAATAACCTTAACTGGAAATTCAGTTCTGGTGTCATTTAATAGGATGTAGCCCTTTACATCAGCTAGAGTTACCTGCCTTAGGGCAGAGAAACTCGAAAAACAACCACTTCAGGAGGTTGTGGTGAGAATTGCCTTCCTGCACTGATCAAGTCTCAGATCTCAGATCATTGGCGAAAAAAAAAAAAAAAAAAAAAAAAAAAAATCCAGTCTTAGACCAGCTTTGAAAGGTAATTTTTACCAGCGCTAAGGTCAGTGGACCATCGGGCGGTTGTGAGGGGTGGTTGTGTGAGTGTCATTTGAGACCGGCGAGCTCGCAGCCAGTCAGTGGCCCATGACCTGACATTTCGGATAGCCGAGGCAGGTGGGTCGAGGTGTGAGAGGAGAGGGTGGCACTGGGAGAACAGATTCAAGTGTCTTTAAGGTTAAATGCTGCCTCAGCTGGGGCTACAGCTAGCTTGATGAGGTTCTTTGGAACTGGCGGAGCCAGGTGGCCAAACCACCACTGGTGGATGAGAGCCAATCTTGTTGCTTTGTGTGAGACTGGCTGGAAATAAACACAGTTAGGGCTGCACAGTTAATCAGAATTAACCTTGTATTATTTTTAGGATGTGAAATATATATATATATATACTGCTACTACTAATAATAATGGTAAAACTTTAGAACAGGGAACACACATTCACTGTTAACTAACAAAAAAAAAACCCCCCCCAATGTTTTCCCCTGAAAAAACTTTGAAATTGCTGCTTATAGAATAGTTAAAATAGGTAAGTTGTTTAGGTACAGGGATCGAATTAAGGAGGGGCTAAAATATGGTCATTGCAAAAATAAAAGCATTTAATATGGGCTTTATAAGTAACAAATAAAACAGCAAATATGCTTAGTAATATGAATGCTAATATAGAGACAACTGTTAACAGTGAGAATTGAAACCTTAAAATAAGCAACGAATTACCCTAATAACTTTACTCTTATGCAATTTACATTTTTTTTAGAATAGCCAGTGTTGTTATAGCTTTTTGTAGTTAGAAACGACTAGTTGTATATTTCATTTTAATGTCATTTCATTAAAAAATAATATAATATAATTACTATCTGTGATGGTTGTGTAATTATTTATAACAAAAGATAACATTTTATTATTATTATTATCAATTAGTTAACATGTTAAGGTATGTTGCTAAATAAGAGTGTGATTGGAAAGTGGTGGGGAGGCCCCTGGAATTACTTTTGGGGGTACAGGATTGTTTCACTTATTAAAAAACAGACAAGCACGCAACGGGAACAAAATATGATTCAATTTGCTGGGGGACAAACACAAAGAAAACACACACGGAAGCACCACACACACACACACAACGCACACACGCACAAACAAACACAGCACACACAACACATATTAATAATAGATTAGTTCATAAGGAGACTGCGGCGTCTTACTTTTGTTTAGTGGAGCCTGTTGTTTAATCTTTTAAATTAAATGCCTTTAATGTCAAGCAACATCACAGTGACGCCGTAACAGTAGAATGTGTTTGATTTTTTGTTTTCTTTTTTTTTTTCGGCCAAAGATACCACAGGCCTTAAGTATCTTCACTAGCCTTTCGTTTGCATAAGGGAAAAGAGGCTTTTAAGTTGGCTAAGTCAGGCAGCTTAACGTCATGAATTTGATTATGATGTCCTGTACCTGTTGACAACTATTGTTCAAACACTAGATCCTGGTTTTACAACTTATGACTTTTATAAAAAGCTTTAATGACATGATTTTGACAAATTAATGCCTGGTGAGGAGGCGGAGGGGAGATGAGGAGGGGGGCTGCAAATTACATAAGCTAATCTTACAATTCCGCTCTCATTAAATTATCCGATCTAGATGACAATATCTGCCTGGTATATATCAATCAAAGCGTTGTAATAAGTGATTAAGCTCATCAGAACAATGTGGATGATCATTCTCAGTGGACTGTGTAATGGGCAGTATGGGACTTTCACCTAACGGAGATAGAGACTATTCAGGTGCTCCTCCAGTTTGTCACACGCACATCTGCCCAGAGCTCCAGGCATGTTATGGTACCATTAACAAACAAATCATTAAGCAGCTCCCAACGCAACAAAAACACTCCTCAATGTCGACCCCCGTAATTCACATTCAGCCCCAGTTTAGACAGACAGTATTGTTTGTATTCCACCCATCAACCACACCGTCGAAGTTCCAGTCCCGATGTTACCATTAGCACGTGCAGGCAGCGACAGCCAGAATATCTCAAGCTGTGGAACGTTTTTCACTGCTAATGCACTGAGCTCCAATGGATAGAGTTAAACCATGAGATCAACATTTGCCAAAAACAATCTGTTCTCGCTCTAAACAGGCACTGGGTTTGTCTTGGAAGCAATTGTGTTAAGTGTCATTTAGCCGTGGATCAAAATGGTGCGGCTACCGGATCAATGGCTGTGCTAATGTCTGCTAGACTGCTAAGGGAAAACACCTTAATGTGGAGAATGTTAACGCTATAAACGCAATCCAAGGGGTGGGGAATAGCTACATTCACAAAGTAAATATATTGGGAGTGTTTGCTGTAGCAGGTGTGACTCTAGGAATATCCTTTGTGAAAAATTTGTATTGAAAGGGTGCACTTGGTACGTGTAACTTGAAGTCTTGAAAAGCATCTTTTAAAAATAACTCTCAAATGTACTTAAAGAAGAGTATACTTCATGTGAAGCATGTTTCTTTAACCCCCCCCACACATTAAGTACAACTTTTAAAAGTCACTATACTGAATAAGTTTGTGACTTTTAAAGTACGTTGAAATCCATTGTTTTAATAATGATTGTGTCATTACTTTAACCTAGTACATATTTGGATTTATGTGACTAATAAAATTAAAGAGACGAATGTGTAAAAGTACTTGAGTTATAATTGTAACTAGTAGTGTGTTAGTCAGTATTGCATTTGATATATTTTAAATACACAACTTTGTTACAAAGGACTTTGTAAATTACACATATATGTAAATAAAAATGACATGCCAAGTTTTCAATAGAAAATGGCATTAAAGTATATTTGAATTTACCATAAATGCTTGTCAGACATTAAGCAATATATTTTAAGACATATTTCAAAGACAATATAAGTAATTATCAACATTAAATGATTACATAAATTATTTAGTTTGGCATAAAGATGTACTTAAATTTTCTACCTAAGTGCGGTAATTTTTTTAAAAAAAATCAATAAAATCAGCTCTATTACTTTAAATATAAGTATAAACTATATTTTTATTTTTTAATTTAATTGCAATTAACATGCAATTAAATGCCTGAAAACCTTACATTCAGTATATATTCTTTAAAAGTATATTGCTTTCACAAGTTCCAAACGTTTTATTTGTTTTGTTGTTGTTTTGTTTTTATTTATTTTTTATTTTTTGCTTTTTTTTTCTGAAACATGCTTCATCATATGTTCCAAAGCAACTTATGTAATGCAATTACATTAAGCATGTTAATGAATTCATTTAGGCTTGCTGTTTACAATAAATACTGTTGATAATGAATAATGGCTCTTTTAACTTTTTAATTTGTTAAAGCTGTATAGCTCTCTAAATAGGGTGATAACAGCTATATTCTGCTGTCTTGATGTAGCAAAAAAATGTAGGCACTGCTAATGCCTAACGGACCAAGAGCAGGCTGTCTTAGACTTAGACATGTAAGCTGTTAACCTTCCTGGCCCTATGCTAACAGGTCTTATAAATCGGTGTAAAGTTTGTACTTCTGAGTCTCTCTAGCAAACAAGTTTGCTATGTTGCTAATAAGGTTGCAAGGAGCAGATTTAAATGGCCATAGCATATACTGGGTTTTCAATTAGTCACAAAAGGAGAAGAAATTGAAGTTCTCTTCCTAGCCGAATTAAAACTTGGCTTTGAGGAAAGATAATGAGAGTAGTTAAAGATAAACGTGTGCTAGTACATTGCTTACACTTATAAAGATTTTCAGAAATTCGTTAAACCATGTAAATCTGGATTATATTACACAGTATAAGCAGGGCATATTCAAAACTTACACAGCTCAGGACACGCAAGGGTCACCAGGGGGGGCCAGTGTCGATGCTGTGCTGTGCAGACTTGATTCGGTGTCGATGACATCATGAGAGCTATAGAGAGCACGACGGCTCCCTAATGCTTATCAAATCACTCTGTATGTACTTTGATGTCATTGATCGTCCGTTCTGGTGCACAGGAGCCGCTTCAAGGATTGACACACCTAATATGTATACAAGTATTGTTATCACTTTGACCATTCTACGTAGATCCCATCTTCTCCACATGCCCAGGCTGTGGATGCCTATGTACAATGCCTGCGAGAGTTATTGGCTCAAACTACTTTTTGATCATTACCTTCCGCAAGTATGAAAACAGGAAAACAAAGCCAAACCTGAATAGCAAGTATGGTGCACCCTATTGCAATGTATCTGATTTTCATTTGCTTTCAGTGGTCACAGTCATTTTAGTTTTATCACCTCACCTTAGGCCAATCCAAGAATGTAATATGAGTGTGTTTTTTAATGATAATAGATTTATGTAAACGAACAAAACAAAACTCTCTACATCTTGGATGGCTGCTGAGGGTGAGTAGGTTTTCAAAAAAAACCTTCTTCCATTATTGAGAGCGGCTTAAACTTCAATGGCTGTAATGCAAACTGCATGAAGCATCACTGATTTTGATGCTGTCCTCTTGTTTTCAGTATGTAAGACACGTTACAGACTGTCAGGACTCTCTTAGAAGTGCAGACAAGTTCGTTTCATTACTAGCGGGAGAGCTTGCGAATTTTGTTGTGTTGCATCACTCACTTGAAGTGGCAGGACGTGGCAAGTGAAATTTTCCAAAAAAAAAAAAAAAAAAAAATTTTGGATTGTGGTAAACTGACAGTGAGTAACCATGTGGTGGGGCAGATTTGGTCCCGTGGGTCATGCTTTGCGTATCCCGTTTAGTGTAGTCCTGCTCCTTTTAATAAGGTACAATATCTAATATAATTAATTTCATAGCATAACTAGGGCGCGTCTCTACTATATAAATGAAAGCTGGAAACAAGAATCATTTCTTATACAGAAATGGTTCCCTAAAAAAAAAGAATTTACAGTATTTTTCATGGACAACATGATGACTAAAAACTTACTAACATACATGAGTATTTAGTTAGTAGTTATTGATTTATGTGTGTAGCAATCAGTAACCAGCACACAGCAAACTAGGTCTTTTTGCCCAATAGGGAGTCATAGGATGCAGTTCTTTTTTAAGTGAACTCATTACCTTGACCAGCACGTTGACCAAACAACTTGACAATGACCAGTGAAGAGTCTTTTTTTTTTTTTTTTTTTGGTGTTTTTTTTTTTTCTAAATCACTGTGGTTGTTTTTTGCTTGCAATCTGCGCGAATCTTTTCTTAGTAAAAAAAAGGAAAAGCAGAAAAAAAAAAAATACATGTAAACTGAAGAGACCGTTTAGTAATGGCCTGATGAAATTCCGCTTTGCAAATCTCACAGGAATAAGTTTATATTTTAAATGCGAATACTATTAACAATTATTTACTGTTTTTTACTGAGTTTTTGATGCAAATAATATGTATAAAATATGAATTAAAATATTTACATTGCTCAAAAGTGACACTAATGAAATGTTCCTTGAGCAGCCCAAATTAGAATATTAGAACATGACAGAAGACTAGGTGTAATGAACGCTGAAAATTGTCAGATTGTATCACAGGAATAAATTACATTTAAAAATATTCATATCAGACAGCAGGTTACTTTAAATTGTAAGACACAGTTTCACAATATTACTGGTAATATCCTTGGTTGAGCATAAGACTTTCAATATAATAATCATAATAAATAATAATAAATCTTAGTTTAGTCAATTCCAGGTTATTGTATTGCATTTGCAACCATGGACTGCTTTTAGGAAAAACATGGAAAAACACACTGAAAATCTGAAAGGATATCATCAGGTGTCTTTAGATTGATGAGGGCCTGTAAATGTAATAAGAACTGCATTTTGTGTTTGCACGTAATTCTGTTTAAAAAATACGAAAACAATCGCTGTTGGAACCGGAATCTAAAGCGAACCCCAATGTTGTAAATTCTTTCCATTTCTCATCAGCTGCTTATCAATATTTCACATGTTTCTGTTTGAGGACATTTACAGAGGTTCAGTGTATTTTTTCCACATTTCTCACATCGTGGGTTGCTATGGATGTTATGAGTCTGTACCGTTGAAAATGATATGATGAAGTGTTGAGATTTTAAGGACGTATAATCCAATGTGAAATACACCAGTAGGTGTTTTACACTTTTATCTAGGGACAGTCATTTACTACTGGGGAAAACGGATAGACATACTGTAGGACGAGACAAATGAAATGATTTCTTTTAAAGTGGGGGAAAAAAAGAGGAAGGCAGCAGAGCCTCAAGAGAAAGGTTGAATTTTAGCAGGTTGCTACAACGGCATTCAGTTTGGGTTATGAAGGACCGATAACACGGGCTCTAAGTAGGACAGAGAGACCAAGAGTAAGGATTTGACTCACCTTTAAGTGGAACATTTTGTAAGGGACAACAAGATACATTCCACCACTCCAAAGTCTGCAAGTAAGAAATACTTTGTTCTTGCTTTATTGGCTGCAATTAACGTGGATGAACCTTCCTTCTGTGCTGTTACTAAAACTTATGCTGTTGAGGCTGTATTTTTCCAGTAAAGTATGAAGAGACAATTAGAAGTAAACAGTTGAGTCCTCTGAAAAGTGTAAACACTGACTTTGCTGTGCTACGAAAAATTGTTATAAGAGTGTGAACATCAAGTTAAAAGTAATATATTTATATATTTTACTAATAAAAAGTAACATATTTTTTTACTCCTTGAAAATATGTTCGTTGTAACACTTAAAACTTTTTGGTTAATATATTTTTTCAAAAAAAAAAAAAAATAAATCATTCATTTAAGTAAAACATCCAGGAGATAAGAGGTTATAAATAAGTTTCTAAGATATTTTACTGAACTAACTTCCCTTTGAACTAACTTCAGAAATATCAATTTATCTATATATAATGTGTGGGTGTGTGTGTGTGTGTGTGTGTGTGTGGGTGTATGTGTGGTGTGTGTGTGTGGTGTGAGTGGTGTGTGTGTGGATGTGTGTGTGAGGAGAGTGTGTGTGTGTTGTGGTGTAGTTGTGTGTGTGGTGGTTGTTGAGGAGAGAGATTTGGTTTTGTTTTTGTCCAGCAAAGTTCATTCTTCCAGTTTTTGGGCTTTTTGCCCCCCATTATGATATTAAGAATATCACACTTCCAGTTTTTACTTGAGGCCACCCCAAACATATATCAAAACAAATTTAAAGCATAGATTGAACATGCTCATTGCCGAACCACTGTGGGGAAAAATAGCACAGAAAGTTTGGGCCTTTTTAAATCTTAATAGTAATTTTCACAATTAAATTATAAAGGAACCATCAAGTTGGTACATTGAAGTTAAATATTTTTATATGTCACAGAAGTAGTATTTTTGCTTGTGTAAAACTGAATATCTACATAATACCGTATATAAACAAAACTAATTATCCATCTATCTATCTATCTATCTGATACTCACACTAAACCTTTTGAAAAAAAAAACCCTTCTTTTTGTTATATATGGTAGAGGTGTGTTCACATGGAGGTGTCATGCCCTGTAAATGGTCCATACACACGTTCTTCACCATTTTGTGCTCACCTTTTATGTCCCCCTGTTTTTCACAGTTGTTACATAGTGACCCATAGTGTTGTAAAAATCACACACCTCACTCTAAATCAAGGCTGTTGCGGCTACTAAAACAGAAGCACTTTTAAATAATAAAACATAACCTCGAGCGAGGAAATCAATAGATTTTAAGTGCATCGTCCCGATCATTCAAGCGAGAGCACAGATCTGACGAAGTCTCCCAACATCGACAGCTTCACCTGACAGTGCATCATAGAGAGTGTGCGGCGGGATAAAAAAAAGGGAATTTGACAGTTGTAGCTGCAGGGGGGACTGTGTCCAAAACGACGTCATCATCCCTGCAAAAAAAAAAAAAAAAACAGCCGGACAGTTATTTGGAAAAGATCCAGTTGAAGCGTGACCTTGTCCTTTAGAGCCACAGAATGCTCTGTTGTGACTTACCATTCAAAACACAACCTTTGCCATTTGTTCTGGCCGCATCCACCTTGCAACCAGCCCAGCTTCTGAAAAGTCTCCCGAGGACCAGTAATGTCTCCTTTCTCCTGCATGTCTCGCTGTCCTGTCGTTTGGCAGGCTGACAGCAGATTGACTCTGTCCTCCAGCTACATTTCCCGCACGCTCCCCTAGACCGGCCCTCCCCAGAGAGCTTCCTCCCTAGAACGCAGAACTCACTTTCTAAGTCTGTTTGAGACGGGTTCACAACCCCACGTTTCAGTCGGCTGAGCTGAGGGGAAAAAAAAAATATTCCTATGATGGGACATTTCTTCGCCTCTAAAGCTCTGGCAGACAGTCAGAAGATAAATCTGCGCTCTGCAGGGGTTACCCGCAGCTAGAATGCCGCACTATCTATCTTCGATTGGTGGCCCCCCGCTAACGATTCAGTTAACTGAGACTGAAAATGACAAAGATGAGCTTTCCATTCTTTTCTGACTGCTTTGCTCTTTGAACGAAAGCAACAGCACCCTGAGGAAAGCGCTAGGTGCGATCTGAAGATAAATACCCTCTCTTTATATCCCGATCCACTATTAGAATTTTGTTTGCTAGATGTAGTCCCTAACAAGTGTGAACAGTGGGTTCTCACAAAGTCAGATACAGAATAATTTATCTTCCATACTGTTGTGCTTGGATTTGACACATGTCCTTTTATTCTCTGAAAAAATGGGTTAGATGTATATTGCAAACTTTCTTTAACACCTGAGGTGGTTCTTAGTCGAAATCGCACTCTGGCTTTGAGCTGAACAACAAAGTGCATAGACTGAAGAAGCATTTATTTGTTTAGACTACTGAAGGTTTGCTGCTACAGGGTTTTGTGGTCCAGGCTGTCGTGTTTAGGGAAAATATTCTCTAACATTTACGTTTCACCAACCACTCAAAATCTCATTTTCTTGTATCGGAAACACACTGTCGTCTGATCCCAAGCAGTTTTTTTTATTGTTACATCAAGAGGTGAGTTGCATGCAAAATCTGTGGTGTGGATTCCTTAAAAACTAAACTTGTTGTTCAACAGGTGCCTGACAGAATTTAACTAAAGGTCAGAGGGATTGGTATGCATATATCAGTTTTGTATGGTACCTAGATACCTTGAAGAAACAGCCGCTGACGAGTCTTTGTCTATCTAATGCAAAAAGACCGGTGGGAAGGTACTAGAGGAAGTGAGTGCAAATGTCCTCACTGCACACCTTTGAAGTTTTCTTGTGTATAATTAATGGAAGCCCAAATAAATAATTTGCTAAAAATAGATCGATTCTAATTTTCCGAATGGACTACAAAAGTTAAATAAGGTTAAATCTGTATTTCCTGGGGATATCTAAGGGACCCCTTTTTAATCCTGTTTGGTTAGTTGCAGCTGAAGGAGGGGTTTTAACGGCCTGAAATGGCTGTAATAACTCAAGCAGAAGTGGAGTGGATAGTTGGCCAGACTATTTTCCTGTGTCTGTCTCCAGGGGTCTCGGTAAGATCGATCTCCTTGGAGTCTGAACTTTGACTTCCTATAATGAAATGTTATATATGTCATGTATCGTGCAGGTGCATTTTGATTAATCTCTGGTGAATTTGAATCAGTTCACCAAAAAAATGTTTTTGTTGTTGTTTGTTGTTGTTGTTGTTTTTTTTTTACTTCAGGCGTAAGGGAACGACACACATAACATGGTGTTGTTCTTAAAAAATGTCTATCACATGTTTACATAGAAAATAATAATTAAAAGCAGTGGCTGTAAACAGGTCTTTCAGAAAGCTTTATGACTTGACCCAAAGCAGACTTCTTACTGTACTTCCGCTTGTTCTGGTGCTGCTCAATACACCAGTAATCTTGTTCTTTGTTCAAACATAACAGGCAATTTAATGGTAATGTTACAACTTCTCATACTGGAAAAATTGCTCACACATGACCTCTGACCTCTAAACAGTAATTTACTGGTAATGTACCAGTAATAACTATGTGTGAAAGTGGCTATTGTTAAAATAATACTAATACTAAAATGGTTGAGAGTCAGTGATTCAGAATAGTTCATGACTTAGGTAGTAGTTATTTTGAGGGGGAAAAAAATCTAATTTACTATGCTTTCTTATATCAGTATACTGTATGTAAAATGGATACATGTTTAATAAATAAATAAATAATACATGCATCCAAAAAGCTATTTGGCCAATTATGTGGCAGCAACTCATTGCATAAAAGTATGCAGACTTGAGCAGCAGCAGCTATTAGCGATGATTTAGATTAATCTCAGTGAATTTGAATCTTTAATCAGGTCACAATAAAGAGTTCATTCAGATTAATTTGTTGATTCATCCAGTGACACTTTCTGCAGTTACATTGTTACACCCGTAGTCTTTTGTGTTATGAGTGCTTTTAACAAATTGGATGAGGTCAATGATTCAAAGTTGTTAATGACTTAAACAAGTCTTGTTATCGCTTTATTATAATTGCATAAATGTAATTTACCCACACTTTTCTGAAATAATATATATTAAAATGTATACATGCATGCAGTGGCGTGCACAGACCTCCAGAGGGGCAGGGGACAATTGCAGTGACAAGGACATGCCCCCTGTGCATGCCACTGCATGCATGCAAATATCTAACCAGCCAATCATGTGTCAGGAACTTATAAAAGCACAAAAGCCATACAGGCAGTTATTAGTGGTCCGGATTAAAAAATAACAAAAAAAATCTGATTCATTTGGTGACACTTTTTGTGGGTTACATTGTTACATCAGCAGGTAAAGAAAAATTCAATTAAAGTCAGTTCAATTATTTGAATAAGCGCTCTCTTCACAATACATATCATTAAATAGCAGCTTTACAGAAATGTTTTTTTTTTTTTTTTATAAAATCGGTTTGAGTAAATGATTCAGAGTCATTCATTACTTAATCTTGTTATTGTTCATTAAGATCTAAAAATGCCAGAGTTCAAGTCGCAGGGCACTAGAGGTGACTGGGACGGATACATGATCAAGTGGTTCAGTTATTGTTCAGAATAAACATCTGAAATGAGACGAAATGTGATCTCTACGTCAAAAACCGCGGATATTCAGGGATTATTCATGCACTAGAGTCTCTAAGAGGGATTGCCAGAGAATGTTGCGAACAACAGAAAGCATCCAGAAAGTGGCAGTTCTAGTGGGCGAAAAAGCCTTGGTAATGAGAGAGGTCAGAGGAGAATGGCCAGGCTGCTTCATGCTGACAGAAAGGTGACAGTAAGCAAGCTGTACAATATGCTATGCAGAAGAGAACCTCTGAATGTACTTTGAATCAAACTAAGATCATGATCTACAACAGCAAATGACCACTCCAGGTTGTACTTCTCGTCAGTTACAAAACAGGAAACCGTAGGGTTCAGAATTAACAACATGGATCAATTCATCCATCCATCCTGCTCTGTGTCAACAGGCTTGTATTGTTGGTGTAATGATGTGCGAAATATTTTCTTGGCACACATTAGGCCCTTAACACCAGTTGAGTATTGTTTTTAAAATTCACAGCATACCTGGATATTGTTGCAGAGCATGTGCACCCCTTTATAGTCTCATTCGTCTTGTCATGGCCGTTGGTGCAGCTGGATAACACAACATGTCACAAAGCACTAGACACAAAAAAAGTGAACCTAATAAAGTGGACAGTGAGTGCACGCTCATAACACAACTAACTGTAATCATAAATGTTAGGTAGGCAAATTATTTTCTGGCCATTTTTAGCATAGAACAGGATTAGAATGGTCAAGTAGCTGCTGAGGTGAGCCTTTTAATTTTAGCTTTTTTCAGCAGCCAGAGGATGAATTTAGACACAAAGTGTCCCAAAGAGGGTTATTTTGCATAGTGACAGGAACAGTGGACAATATTTTTGGCTGTTGTATTGTGCCTCTTGTGTTATTAAGATGACAAAATAGTTAAACAAAAACATAAAAAAACACCATGAAAAAAAAAAATAAAAACAGTAACAAATAAAAAATGGCATGTAGTTTTGGAAACAGCATGTTGTTTTTATATTTAGCATAAGTGTTTATCACTTACTCACTGGTTTTATGACTACTTATATTTATTGTTACAAGTGCTCTAAAAATAAATTTGAACTGCCTCTTCAACATTGGGCAAAGATCTTTTTGTAGAAAAAAAATATACAAAAAATATTCAAAATAAAAATATTGCCTGGCGTTTTCTGCAAGGTAATTGCTATATTGAGTCCTTTGAATTAAAACATCTGAAAAACAACCCCTGGTTCAGACAACCCAATGTCTAGTCGTCTTTGAAAATATGTAGTCATGCACATTGGTATTTAACTCCTTTACTGAACCACAGATTTAATCTATTTCTTTTCTGCCCGCAGATCTAAAACTGCATATGTCACAATCATTAACACATTATTAACGCAGCTGTCATGTCAGAAGAGCCCTGTCAGAAACCCATTGATCTTCTGTCTGTCACCTATATCTGTCAGTTTGTCAAGTTTAGTCAGTTTTCTCTCCTGGATTTTTCTTTGCTTGTTTCCTCCCACGTCTCCCACTCTATTATTTTTTCATCTACATACTTCTCGTTCACCTGTTTATCCACAGGAAGCCCGAGATGGTGGAGTAAATGGTGTGTAACTGCAGACATCAAGGCTATGTTGTTTTGGATGGAGCGATCCTCGCCGCATCCCGTTTCAGTCACAAGTCGCTTCGCGCCTTTGAAAATTGACACATGTCGGAGAGAAAACCATGTCTATCAGTTTGCCAGTTTTGCTGGTGTGTATGCTTGTGCCCTTGAATTTGTGGGAGCGAGCAAATATCTCCTGAAAAAAAAAAAAAAAACTACAACTACAGTCAAGACCGGTTTTTTCATGTACTATATGTCATCATATGTCTCATATACCTTGTTGCATTGCCCATCTAATCTTTTAATCCACCAAGTAAATGTCTGGATTTTTCATTTTTATCTGCCTCCTCCCTCCTCCCCAGAGATGATGCTGGGTGGCCTTGCTGCTTTGTTCAGTATTCTCAGCCCATCTTGCACCTGTGTTTGCTATGGACTATGTATAATTTGCCATCTCCTGAGGACTTTCCTGCTCGGAATTGAACTGAAAAAATCCATAGACAGACTGAAACTGCTAGGCTATATTTGATGTAGATAGGTACATTTGGATAATACTTTTGTCTGTGACAAATAAAAACATCCCCCCACTGAGCACAGGGAGTAACATCTCTTTCAAGAAACCTGGGGAAAAATGGACTTTGGAGTCAAATACAGCCTGCTGCACTGTGCGCCAAGAGCTCAAATTTTAAAACGAAGCTAGCCATTTAGCATTGATTTATGACACAAAAACATTAGGCACAGCAAACCCCATTTATATCTGAAAATTTACCATAGTTCTTGCAGCGCAGCCATGTCGATCAAATGGGATATCAACTATTCCTCTATAAAACTAAACTATGTACCCACAAATTTTGAACACATTGGCTCTGTTTCACAAAAGCTAGTGAGATGCCTTGTCTGCTGCTTATGCAGCATCCTTCCTGTCAGAAACCTCATGTGTGGAACCAAAGTGACAGATTTGGAGTGCCCTACATAGGCAGCAACTGTTGACCATGGAGTCATCTCCAACTCAAAACGATCAGGAGATTTGATTCTCAAACTGATGTAGATAGTGTATGTTAGCATGTTCTAGCACCATGATACATTAACGAATATTACAAACACATACTGTAGTAAACATTTTTTTTGTGTGTGTGTGTGTTAAAATAAGACATATTTACGTTTTAATTTGAACTTTTCTGTGTTTGCCTGAATGAAGTGATGGCCTGGTAATCAATATTGCACTTGTTTTAACTCCCATGTTGGACAGATTTTATTTTCCCATGAATACCACTTGACTTCTCCCATCGCAGAATACATCAGTTATCATGTTATTTTGAATGTAGTACGTTTTTAATGTAAGCGGTTCTAAGGAGTGACCTTAGGCTTTAACAACAGCAGGACACTTTGTTGATAGTTTTCCAGATTTGGAGTGCCCTATAGGCAGCAAGCAATTCAAATGGCGCACCTCCAACACAAAACTGACTGGGCAGATTAAATTCTCAACTGGATTTCAAAAGAGTTCAACATTAGCAATGTTGCTATGCTAACACCGGGCATGATACAATATAAACATTAAACACATAGTAATCACTAAATTTTTTTTTTTTTTTTTAATATTACATTAACTTTTTTCACAACTTTTTGGTGTTCGCCGATAAAGTAAAATGGTTTGTGTAATCACTATTTTGCTCTTTCCCTATCTGGCCATTTTGGTGAATTTCTTTTAATTTACTACTTTATACCCCCCAGAATACTATAGTACAGAGTTATTTATACTACAGTAACTTTGTGTAAGGCATGACCTTAATTTTATCAACAGCAGAACACTTGTTTGCCATGTTCCTTATTAAGAGCTTGTTTATGCTACGCTGCTGACTTTAGCTTGTTGTTTTTTAAGTGGACTGTCATTACAAGAGCTTAAGTTTTCGCCCAGTGTAAATTCCTGGCAGTAAATGTCCCGGGCTTTTTTGTTTACAAAAACGTACAGAGTCGTCAGCTTTGCCCTCATTTGAGTGTAAATAACTTACCTTAGGCCTCTCTCTGCTCTTCAAGCTTCAGTGTTGTGACTAAGCACCTCAGCTTTTAGCATAACAATAGAAACAGAAGAAATACTCTCTGATATGAAACGCTAGCTCAGGCACTATGTTCTAAGGGATAAATGAGAGAATATCGATACGTGGGGAGTATTAGGATAATGAACATTGTATCCTAGTTTTCTGAACATATTCACTGTGCATACTATGATTTATTCTGAGTATAATCCTTGTGCTGTTCTCGACAAGACGCCTTTGTGTTTTAAAAGCCACCGTACTTAAGTCAACCGTAGGCTAATGAAGTTAATTGCTAATCAAAACCACCGTGCAGGCTTTTGAAGCTCTTCTCACTGCATGCCTTCATTGGTCTTGGTTTGTTTGTTTCACCTTGTTTCTTCTTCTTCAATCAATGGGGAAATGTTTCCCGAAAGCTGTCTTTTTTTTGTTTTTTTTTTCACTCCCTTGTTCTCTCTTTTTCGTCCCCCAGACAGTGTTTGCTGTAATAGACTTACCTTTCCTAATAGCAAAGTCCTTCGTTTCTCCCTTTGTATTCCCAATCCTAGCTTTCATCCCCAATCACAGTCCTCTACGTACTTTCGAACCCTTCCCGCTGCGATTCTCACACCCTGGATGGCCGCACTGTGGGTGTAAGATCAGACCCCCAGGGCCATGCTCGGGGTTAAGGGATGATCAAAGCTAAATCCTGGTAGATTAAAGTCCTACAGATCGCCTCCTGCTGTCCTTACCCGTTTGCTAATTAGGCACAGTTGTAAAGAATCTCATTAACAGGTTTTAGCTAGGAGTTAATGGAAATTAGGATGTAGCCGCGCTAAGTCTGAAATTCAGAAAACAGCTCTAAGTTTCTGACTGATCACTTGAGCAAACATACACCATGTCACCAAGAGTAAAGTAACTCTGAAACTTTTTTTTATATCCTGTTTTTTTTTTTTTTTTTTTTTTTTTTTTTTTTGGAATAAATACATCTCCCCAAGTCCCGTAAGCGGCAACAAACCACACATGACTCAACTCAGTGTGGCTTCCTTCCACAAAGGTTGTCGCTAATCGTGAGATTTAAAATGCATATTTTGAATAACGTTTCGAGGCGTCAGTGCTTCATGGATCCTTGGTCATGTCCTGAGGTTTATGACAGTGCATCTTCAGAAAAACCCATTGGGTGAACATCTCTACGCTTGGCAAAGAGGGAAGTGATTGGGGACTTAGAGAGGCATATCTGTCCAATCCAAGGCCGCAAAGGAACTCAACAAGTGGCAAGACAAAATCCTCCTCAAAGTGCTGTTGGAATTTAGGTCTCGTCTGTGACTGCTTTCCTATTTAGGTTTTTTCCACAACGCTTTGAAATGGGTACTTAAAGCCATTAATTCATCATGTATCTGGTCACTAATGGATTGGAGGAAAATTAAGTTTTTTTTTGGCCAATCTATAGTTTCCCCACGAACATGAACTGCATTTTATTATTATTTTAAAAATAGTTTTCTCTGAGGTCAACCTATTAATGTTTGGATGATCATAAAAACATAATTTTGAAGTCAAAAGGCTATTATCCTTGTTTTTGACCTTCTCTGGCAGACAGTCTGTTTTTATAGCCTGGGGCGGCATATCAAGACTCGATTTTTACACACACCTGCTGTGCTTTCTGTGCTACCGTTGTTACACGTCCCTGTCGTTCTCCTCTTCAAATATGAGAACAATATTCGTACGGCTGCATCCTGGATCTTCTGCGCGTTGGGTTCGTAACGCTATCTTTGAAAACAAGCTACCTTGGGTCATTTGGGTTAAAAACCTAATAAATACGCAGTAGATATATCAAACGGTCGTGAAACAGACGAGTGCAATGGTGGTAACTAAAAACATTTTCTTCACATCACTATCTTGCAGTATGATTGGCTTAGCGGAGCGACATGACTGTTGTTGGGAATCCACTCTAGAAACAGACTTTTTTTCCGCATTATCTTTTACTTTTAGAGTCTCTCTGGCTTTTGAAAACGAACTCCGCCCAGTAAAAGCTAAGACAACACAGTGCTTGACACACTGATGATGATTCTGGAGCTCTTTTGCTAATGTTACCCACCCCCGTGTCTACACGGCGGACCGAGGCAGTGCAACGTTACTTAAAGAAAACAGAATCCCAGTATATAATTCTGATTCTTTTTACATTATTAAAAAGCAGCTAAAGGCGGTGGCAAACCCAATAACTCCCTGAGCGTAAACTGATTTTTTCGTTTCCATTTTAATTGAGCGTGCTCCTACGCACTCTGGTGATGCTTCTGACATGAAAGATAGGAAATTGATTAACGAACGGTTGATGCAACAACACTCATATCTGGTGTGAAATACTAGTGGTTAAAGATGTCACAATGAGGTCGAATTAAAAAAATGGTGTTTGGCAAACTCTATGGTTTTGTTGATGGAGTAATGTCCTGTTGTTTGCATCTCTCTAGTATTTCCTCAATGATCGCTCTTAATAACATGTGGCAAAACATCAGATGGGCGGGACTTAAAAGGGCAGCAATTTAGAAGGCAGAGCATTGATCTTCTTCGGGCATCTGCAGAGGTGGTTTTTCCTCACAACTGATGAATGTCATAGTGTGATCAAATTCGCAAAATCGAGTCAGTTCAGCAACTTGGGTTTCAAATAAAAGGCTGTTTTTTAGACTTAGCAGAAAGGTTTGAGTGCTGGAAGGTGGCAGGATGATTTTGGCAGTAGGCATTGACCTATAGATTTGCGTCAAAAGATCAAGGAAAATTTGTTTCTTATGCATAACCCCCTTAAATATTTTATATGGATAAATTTTAAAGGTTAGGCTAAGCAGTTGCTGTAACTTGCTTCATGATAAAAAAAAGACTTCGTATTTCTATATATTTTCAACATGAGATTAATAGGCAGACAGTTTATCAGTAAATTTGGCGCATGGGCAAGTGTGCCTATCAGATTAGCCTGATTCGTTTTTTTGGTTTGATGATTGGTAATGACTTTATCACAAATTATATATAATGTGGCTGTCAAGATATAAAAGAACTGGTTAAAAACATCTTTAACCACACAAAAAAAGGTCTATAATGGTGCCATTTTTACAGGGGGGGGGGTGTTATTGCCATGTCCTCCATTCTGATATCACTCTTTTAAGGCACGCTGTATTCTGTGGAATCTTGATAGGCCTTTATCCCTGATGGTCTCATCGCTGTGTTACCATTTGACTCTGTTCTCTTCGCTCCTCATCAGCGCGCTGAACAAAGGCCAACTCGCCTACTTTCAAGCCTCGTCTTACCGCCTATAAAAGCCTACTGTAAACTCAACATTTGATACACACATTTCTAAGAGCCTCTGATAATAAAGGCCAAAAATTATATTTTGTCACACAATCTTCTACACTGCTGTCTGTTGTCTCATCATGATAGTTATATACTTTTTAAGCAAGTAAAATGACCTATTAGACATCAGTTTAAAAACGGTCCCACCTTCAGATGGGGTTCATGTTGTCTTTTTTTTGCTGTAAAGTCTTTACTGTATTTTCATTCAGAGTAACATTAGCAAAGAGCTTGTTTATATTTGTTAGTAATATTTCAAGTATGAACACTCACTTGCTAAACTGAAGGGCAACTTACTTGATTATCCGTACACCATTTCTTTTAGAAAAATCACGGTGCAAGAGGTTTTTGAGGAATGTGTTCTGTCTCAGTGCATGCTATATGTGTTATGCTGTTATACAAACTGAGATAACACTGATTTACTATGGAGTCCATATAAAGTCACATATAACCGTAAAAACATAAAGTTTTGTGGCAAAAGACAAATAAAGTTTGCAAAAGAAAATATAAGTTTTGCAAACACAAATTAAAGTATTGAGGAAAATCTTTTGCTTTTTGCACACAAAAATAAAGAATTGGCAAAACATGAATAAATACCGTGCGAAAGTCAATGTTTGCAATACATATTTTCTATGGTCCATATCACAATTGTAAATTTGCAACACTGATTTTATTTTGCGTGTCGGTCTAGTTTGAGCGTGCGCTGCCGTGCTTTTCTTCCGTGCGCTTGACGTGGACAAGTTCGATTTTTCTGCGTTATCTACGCTTTGGTCGTGCTGGTTTTGACGTGGGGGGTGGAGTCAAGGGGCGGGGCGTGTACAACATGCACTCCCTGGAAGTGACGTCATCGGCCCAGACGCAGCTCAGCATGCAGAATCCCAGGTGTACGTCACTGTCATTATTATCAAAGGGTAGCGGAGTGAATTATCGCTTCTCCTTTTGATTTCACTAGCCATTAACAGATTCATGGTTTCCGTTGTTAAATAGACTCTTATGCTGTAAGCAAGGTGTTACATGGGTGGTAGGATTTCAGGCGGCGTTGCGTTTGTGCTGCGGAATGAAAAGATAGGGGGTTTGTTGTGGGCATGCGGGCGGGGGGGTGCCGTCTGTCGGTTTATTTGTTGCCTCCGACTCTATGTGCACAAGACTTATTAAGCTGGCATAAAATTGGTACTTGACGTTGGACATGTCGTCGAGGTATTCGCAATCGGTGTCGGGGGTGTCGCGGGGTCGTCTAAAGGATTTACATGCGAAACTTATCTATAACACTTTCTCTAACGTCAATAGCATGCCAAGGAAGAAGGACCTAACAAGTCATACAAAACACTTGTTTAACGACTTTTCATCCATGTGTCCACTATAGCTCAAGGCCTGTTTATAAGTTTTTGAGTAAGTATTTAAAATAAACATAAACGAATCAATAGTTTAAAACTATTAGCTACTTGCTTTGTCATTTACACCATAACCAATGGACGTAAACACACATTTTAACCAAATAAGAGCTTCAAAAGCCTCAAATTGAAAAATTAGACCAAATGATCTTTACAATATGCTTTACAGTTTTATTTGAATAATTATGAAAAAATATTAACGGGGGCTGCATCTTTATAGTTTGAACACGAAGACTGAACACTTTAACAGTATTTTTTATTAAAGTGATTCATTCTGTTCAAGAAGCCACCTGCTATTGCAGGCGTTTAAACTATGTTATTTTAAAGTGCACTCGCGGGCATGAAAAGTATGCCAATTTTGGTTACATATG
Source organism: Cyprinus carpio (assembly GCF_018340385.1). NCBI lineage: Eukaryota > Metazoa > Chordata > Actinopteri > Cypriniformes > Cyprinidae > Cyprinus > Cyprinus carpio. Next base: position 5,749,656 of record NC_056581.1, on the reverse strand, counting down.
ATTTTACAGTGTTCTCTATGCATAAGTAATGACAAATTGTGAAATGGAGATGGGCAATTATCGTTTGACCACCTAGAGCTGGAAGAGCCACCGTTGACACCGTAGGCCGTTTTGTTTTTATGAAAGTGCAGGGTCAGTTGGGCTCGGTTCCATCATGTCTATTGACAGCTACTTCAATTTAGTTGGCCATAGTGTAGCAAATTTGAGCCGGCCCATTCCGTAATGAAAAGTATAGCACATAATTTTAGCACGTTGTATGCTATTTACAGTTTACTCGTTTTATAATTGATAGAAAATATAAAAGAAGAAGTATGTGCTTATAGGTCTGACACCATGGCTAAACGGTTTAACAGTTGTTATTGCATGACTGACTAACGTTATCCTTGCATATTATGAGCGTAGATCATCTCCCTTAGCATTGCCTATTAACGTTAGACACGGTCCAGATTTGTGATATATGTATTTTTGAACATATAGCCAACTTTAGAGAATGACTTCCCTTCTCTAGCATTAAAATGTGTATGTGGCGGAAATCATCGAACGTCCACAAGGGTCACAGTCAGAAGACTTTATGCCTATCAGCACGACTTCTAAAAAGACATTCGGTACCATGTGTATTGGTTTTGTCATAATCGGTTTAACAACTGCCTCGATGCTATTAACAGCATGCCTTTGTTTAAGCCTTTCTCTTAGTGCCTGTGGGAGGCAGCGCCAGCGCACAGAAGCGAGTTTTTTTGTTCACATTAGTTCAGTAGTTATCTTACTGCTAGTTTTACTGTAAAATTATGCTAATGGTGTGCATTATAGTTGACACCTAGATGAACACTTTAAAGTAGGCTT